>NC_057719.1:40771238-40796995 GCF_004010195.1 Chiloscyllium plagiosum
GGTTCTTCTTAGCCTTCTCTTTAGATCTTTTCTGGCTAACTTATAACTCTCAAGCCCCCTTCACGCCTCATCCTCACATAGGTCTTCCGCTTCCTCTTGACAAGAGCTTCAACTTCTTTAGTAAATCATGGCTACCTCTCTCGACAACTGCCTCCCTACGTGATAGGTATATACTTATCAAGGATCCGGAGTAGCTGTTCCTTGAATAAGCTCCACATTTCAAGTGTGTCTATCCTGCACTGTGTCTACCCCTGCCCATTGCTATTGTAAACATAACCGAATTGTGGTCAGTATTGCCAAAGTACTCACCTACCTCCAAATCTAACACCTGGCCAGGTTCATTCCCCAGTACCTGGGGAATGTGTTGGCCTGTCTATATACTGTGTCAGAAAGCCCTTCTGCACACATTGAACAAAAACTGACCCATCTAAACTACTTGAACTATAGTATTCCCAGTCAATATTGGGGAAGTTAAAGTCACCCATAACAACTACCCTGTTACTCTTGCTCCTATCGAGAATCATCTTTGCTATCCTTTCCTCTACATCTCTGGAACAATTAAGAGGTCTACAGAAAACTCCCAACAGGGTGACCTCTCCTTTTCTGTTTCTAACCTCAGCCCAAACTACCTCAGTGGATGAGTCCTCAAACATTATCTCAGCTGCTGTAATGCTACCCTTGATTAACAATGCCACACCACCCCCTCTTTTACCATCTTCTCTGTTCTTACTGAAACATCTAAATCCTGGAATCTGCAACAACCATTCCTGTCCTTCCTCTAACCATGTCTCTGAAATGGCCACAACATTGAAATCCCAGGCCAACTCATGCTGCAAGTTCACCTACCTTATTCTGGATGCTCCTGGCATTGAAGTACACACATTTCAAACCAACATCCTGTTTGCTGGTGCCCACTTGCAATCGACTTTACCTATCCCTGACCTCACTACCCTCAACCTCCTGTACACTGGAACTACAATTCAGGTTTCCATCCCCCTGCTGCATTGGTTTAAACCCCGCCCCCCCCCAAAGAGCATTAGCAAATTTCTCCCCACCCCCCTGGATATTGGTATCCCTCTGGTTCAGGTGAAGCCCATCCTGTTTGTAGAGGTCCCACCTACCCCAGAAAGAGCTTCAATTATCCAAGAATCTAAATCCCTCCCTCCTGCACCATCTCTGCAGCCACATGTTCAGCTCTGCACTCTCCCTGTTCCTCGCTTCACTAGTACGTGACATGGGCAACAAACCAGAGATAACAACTCTGTTTGTTCTAGCCCTAAGCTTCCACCCTAGCTCCCTGGATTTCTGCCTTAGATCCCCACCTTTCTTCCTACCTATGTCGTTGGTGCCTATGTGGATAACGACTTGGGGCTGCTCCCCCTCCCCCTCAAAGATCCCAAAAACATGATCAGAGACATCATGAACCCTGGCACCTGGGGGGCAATACACCAATCGTGAGTCTCTCTTGTTCCCACAAAACCTCCTATCTGCCCCCCTAATTATGGAGTCCCCAATGACTAAAGCTCTGCTCCTCTTCCCCTTCCCCTCTGAGCAACAGGGACAGACTCTGCGCCAGAGACCTGTGCCCCAGTGTCCCCCCAACAGTATCCATAATGGTATAGTTGTTGTTGAGGGGAACCACCATAGGAGATCCCTGCACTGCCTGCCAGTTCCCTTTCCTACCCCTGACAGTAACCCATTTACCTTCTTCACATGGCTGTGGAGTAACTACCTCCCCTTAACTCTTCTCAATAACCCCCTCTGCCTCCCGAATAATCCGAAGTTCATTCAACTCCAGCTCCAGTTCCCTAACACTGTTCTTGAGGAGCTACAGTTGGGTACACTCCATCCCCACAAATGAAGTCAGCAGGGACACTAGAGGTGACCCTTACCTCCCACATACTGCAGGAGGAACATTCAACTGGCCTAACCTCCACTCTTACTATTCTCCAGCACTTCCTGTTTTTACTTCATATTTTTAACATTCTTAGTATTTTGCTTTTATTTATGTGTTGCTGGCATCCAGTTTTGGCATGGAGATAATGGCAATTTAAAGGGCCACTCTACATATTGTTATTCAAATTACACCTGCTCCTCCCCACCCCTATTGTGTTTGTATACATGTAGTGGGGGAAAGCTTACAATGGTGACAAAAATAGATTGTTTTCAACTTCCACCATCGGATTTTAATACTTGGGATCTCCTGTGGGTGAAAATATTGTTTTAAGAAAGATAGTTGGCCTCAATTATCACCTGACCAGACTAAGCCAAGCTTCATGAAACATAGTCAGAACAGATACTAACATATCACTGAAACCAGTCACTCAGATCTGTGCCACTTGTTTCATGGGCATACAAACATACAAATTAGCAGCAACATTGGCTCTTTGGCCCCTTGAACCAGTTAACATTCTGTAATACCAGTTAATTGAATTACTCCACAGCCCTGCCTACCTCCGAAAATCCTTCACCGCCTTGCTTATCAGGAATCTATGTATCTCTGCCTTACAAAGCACTCAAAGACCCTTCTTTCACTGCCTTTTGAGAAAGAGAGTTCCAATGACTCAGCATCCTTGATGAGAAAGCATTTCAAGGTTTGTGTAAAGATTTGTAAACATACCCACAACCATGATGAGAAAGCATTTATCCTCATCCCTGTTTTAGGTGGGTTGAGTTCTGAAGAAGTGTCACTGGACCTGAAACCTTAACTCTACTTTCGCTCCACAGATGCTGCAATAATTGTTGAGGTTGTCCAGCAATTTTTGTTTTTAGTTTCAGATTTCCAACATCTGCAGCTCTTTATGTTTTTCAGAGAGGACGATGATTGACTCTCAATAGCACAACCAGAAGGCTCACTTTCTCTTACTGTGTTTCCATCCTTCAACCACTTGGAAAACAGTGCCTGGTGAACAGCTAATTAAAAACATATCCATTCACTGAGAGCTCAAATATATCCACAAACAGTTTACAGATCATTATTTAAATAAGCGTGGGCTGAGGTTAAACCTAACACTTCAAGAACTCGAAAGATGTTTGAAACTACATCTCCTTAATCTTCCTTTTTGCAATGCATGCTCTCTTCTTTTTAAATACCATACTTGTGTTTGTGTGTGTCTTTGATGCTCTAGGTGTTAGTTTGGTTTAGCAAGTCTCAAAATTCCTCTGTCTTTCATTCCAGAAAACCTATTATTTCTCTGCAATTTTGAATTGTGATATACATCTTAATTGAGGTGGAAGGTAGCTGCCTGCTAAAAATAAATAAAAATCCTTGTTGTGGGCAGCTGAGAGAGTTAAAAAGAGGGGAATTGGTCCACCCTTCCTCACCTGGTCATTACATCACTCAACACGATGGATTTGGTGGGGAATGATATTAATTATCTCATGGTATATTGCTTCATGTTTCGTTCCACAAAGATTTAGTTTACAGGCACAGCAATTGATGAAGAAGCCAAATGAAATTTGTCATTTATTGCAAGGGGAATGGAACATAAAGGGAAGTTTTGTTGCAGTTGTGCAGAGTGTAGGTGTGACTACTTTTGGAGTCTCTGTTCTTGAGCAAACAAATAATTACAGTAAAAACAGTTCATAGAAGATTCATGTGACTGATTTCTGGGGTGCAGGGATTACCTTAACAGGAAAATTTTGATCTTTATCTATTGGAGTTTAAGAAGAATGAAAAATTATTTAATTGAAACATGCAAGGTCCTGAGGAGGCCCTCCCCTATCAGCTTTCCGTAGAGACCACTCTTACCTTAACAGGAAAATTTTGATCTTTATCTATTGGAGTTTAAGAAGAATGAAAAATTATTTAATTGAAACATGCAAGGTCCTGAGGAGGTTTGACAGGGCTAAAAGAATATTTCCCCACATAGGAGTGACTGTAAATAGGGGACACAGGGTGTAATTTGTCCAGCCCCAAACAACATTGGCAATAGTGACACTATGTTGGTAAAATATAGTGAGAAAAATAAGATTCTCAATGTCGACAGAAAAAGTCAATTTTCCGCCCAAACTTTTAATGACCAGATGAGAATCTTGCCAATGACGAGCAAGAGGCCTATTTTCATGCATTAACATCCCACTATTTATGTGTGGTTTGATAATTGATCAGGCAGTAGAGGGAAACCATGTAGCAATGGTTCCTGACCTGAAATTCTGAGTAGGCATCTGGTGGCGCCAACTCACCCGCTTGATTCTCTCCATCTTGACCAGCATTCACAGACAGTCTAGGTCATGATCCATTGATAGTGATTGCCTGCACTATCTATCCATTGGAATTGTCTTCTGCAAGCACCAGCTTCACCACATCATCCTGGCAAATTTGGGACTTAACTTTCATGCAGTCCTGTACTTTAGTCTAATAATTGGAGCTCACCAACAATTTTCGTTGCTAAAAATCACACAACACCAGGTTATAGTCCAGTAGGTTTAATTGGAAGGACACTAGCTTTTGGAGTGGCGCTCCTTCATCAGGTGATTCCAATTAAACCTGTTGGACTATAACCTGGTGTTGTGTGATTTTTAACTTTGTACACCCCAGTCCAACACCGGCATCTCCAAATCTTACGTTGCAGTTTTGTTACCATGCTGTTTTGCATGTCAGGATGGGCACCCATCTCATGCATCAGAATAAGGAGCATTCTAAGTGCACACTGCTTTCCAACTGCACATTCTTTTGCACCACTTGAATGCTCACAGTATCTTCACAATGTCTTGCCCTTTAGCACAGACAGCTAGCCAAGCAGCTTGTCATGATGCACTGCAATGAACTGTCAAGGGGTAGTAGTCAGATCGCTGGTCCTTTTTACAGTTAATAAAAGTGTCCCGAGTGAGTAAGAAGCACAAGAGGACAGAAAGGGGGGTGAGAGCCATTGAGGAAAGATACTGCATGTGGTATTGTGTATTGGTAGGACATTAGCCTTGGCAGAAGGTGGGTGCATTGCCAGAGTTGGAGTAAGTGTGAGGAAGAAGACAGAAGATGGTGACGTTTAGCTGTGGAGTTAGAACATCATTTACCTTTTATAAAGTATTACTGAATTCTCCTCCAGACTGTGAACACTCCATTGGTCAAAGTGACTAATTCAGACCAGGGTGACAAGGTTTGACATAGTGTACAGCTGGGTTTGGAATATGGTGCCTTTGTGTGAACAGTGAGCATTTTGCCACTGGTGAGCAGAAGATTGTGTGAAGGTCCTACCATGGATGCATAGTGTATACGTAATGTGGACAATTCTGTGAGATAATTCACTAGAGATAAACCTCTGTAAAACTCCATGAAATTGACACTTGCTAAAATGCAGCCCACAGTTTGAAAGTAAGGAGTCTTCCATTTAAAATGAGAACTTTTTTCCCCTCTCAGGCAGTCATTAAGCTACGGAATTCTCACTGGAAAACAATGGAAGTTGAATATTTTAAGGCTGAGTTTCATAGATTCCCGATTGACAAGAGAGCTTAAAGGGTATATGAGGCAGGTAAATAATTAGGGTTGAGGCCACGATCAGATCAGACACAATGTTATTAAAAGGTGGAGCAGGTTTGATGGGCAGAATGATTTAATCCTACTCTTAATTTGTGTTTTGTATGTGCAAATGTATATATGTCCCAGCAGTAATCATGTCGCTGACTTCATATTCTTCATATTGAAATATCCTTGCAGCACACAATTTCTGTTGGACAATAGAAGTACTCTGTTTAAACTGATAGAGACCTGATTTACTAAATGCTATATTGTTCCTTTCATACAGAAGCATATTGAAATGAAAAAAATGTGCCCAACATAATCATTGTCAATTGTATCTCCGCAATCTTTCAGCATGTTTGATATTGCTAGGTGGTTGTGAAATCTCATTCTACTTTAAATCTTTATATGGGATGTATTAAATCTACTACCTCTGGAAGCTGTTATATCTCTGGATTTTTTACTTTGGGAGGTATGTTTACAGGGTCCAGTATCTCAGAGTACCCCTGTAGGTGAGTGCTTATTCCGTCTGATCTCGAGTCCATTTGTATCTGTCCAGTATCCAGGTGATTTGTATTGAGTCCGGACATGTGCCTCACATTTGGCTAAACTTGACTTTGAAGAGAACTAGAATAAACAAGCTACTAGATTGGAGTTTAATCTGGAAGCTGCCAAAACAGACATGTTAAATAGTAAATGGATAAGTAAACAGCCGCAATAGCATATTGTTTAACTGATTCTCCATGCAAGATGAAAAAAAGCATTTGTACTGATTACTGAATTGTAAAGTATACGAGACTGATAAAATGCTTCCACGAAAAGTGTTAGGACAAAGGAATTTAAATGTGCCTCATTAAATTTTCAACAAACTGTCAATCAAATATATTTACAAATTAAGCCTTGGCAATCTGAGGGAAATCGTTTACATTTACATAGCGAGAGTGGTTAGGACTTGGAATCCACTGAGTGTGTGGCAGAGGCAGATTTAATTGAGGCTTTCAAATGAAATTGAATAATTATTTCAGGGAAAAAGAAATTGCAGGCTACAGGGAAAATGCATGGGAATGGGAATAGATATGTTGCCCTTCCAGAGAGTTTACTCAGGCATGACAGGTTGAATGGACACTTCCTGCGTTGTAACAACTCTGTGATTACATGATTCTATGAAGTAAAAGTATGAGACCTGGAATTAATCATTTGGTCCTTCCCTCTCTGTCTAATGCTGCTTTTTGATTCATGGATCCATACTTGAACCCAATGGTAGATTTTAACTTGAAGCAAATGGATGGAAAATTTGATATTGTGGATGGGCTCTCCATTATTCACCCACCTCTCTAGTAACTTCTACAGATCAGAATATCAGTCAAAATGTATGTTGCTGTGTCAATGGTAAAGTTGAATTTTACTCCAAGTATTTCAAATTTTGCATTCAAAACCTACATTTTTCAACTAAAAGAGTAAACAAGAGATAAATCAAACATAATTATCATGAGAGGCAAATACTTAAAAATCCATTTCTAATGGCCTGACCATTTTTTTTCCAATTCATTTTCCTAAAATGACATTTTCCTGTCAAATTTTAGTTTTGTTTCGAATTCGTCTTCTACCTTAATGTGTGGCATTAAAATGCCTCAGTGGCTTACTGCAATTCCAAAGGGTGGAAGTTTTGCCAGACTATCATCTCATTCATCTTCAGCCAGTTTCCTGAAAACTGAACTGAGGCTTACATAGGCTTTAGCTGTGGGAACATGAGGATAAAGTGCGACTTAATAATTCTTAAGCAGGAAGCAACATTTATTGCAGGCTGCACAATATCAAGTGAAGTACTGTTGGGAGCAACCCATGCTGAAGGCTATGAACACAGTGCACTGTGCTCTCAAGCAATTAAGGAGAACTCTTATAAATTAATTGCTTATTTTATGTATGTTTTAATTAATAGGTCTCATTTCTGCCAGGTCTGCAAATTATTAAATTCCTTAATTTTACATTTTCAAAAAATATATCACTGGACACTTGAAAAGACACATAATTAAAAGCTGGGTATATTTATAACAAAGTGATGATAACCTAATAGCACATCTGCATTGCTTTAGGACATGAATCTGCAATGTTTTACCAATGCTATACAAATTGCTCTGTTCAGACTGTTGTTGATAGCACTGTGGTTCAAACAACAGGAAAAATGACTTTGTTTATGTTTCTTTGATTTGTGCTCCACAGATAGTGAGGTACAATATTGATACTCTTAATTTTGCTCTGATAGGGAGGGTTAGGGGAAAGAACAAGAATGTGAAAAGGGTCATTATTTTTCAAGCTGTCTGTTTTACTTCTTGAACATGGATATGTTTTATTGCACATACAAGCAAAGGGAACCAAATATATTCTAGAATAATGCATACAAATAGAAACAAGTAACTCAATAAAATACATGATATGTACATTTGTATTATGTCTCAAGATGTATTTAAGACATTTAAGGTAGTTAGCTACAAAAACATTGTTCATAACAAAATAGGGTTTCAGATGCAACCTCAACAATTATTGCCTGGGGATCCATGTTTTAACTAGTCTGCCTTTGATGTCCTTGTTACCAGAAAAAGCTTTTACAGCCTCTCATCACAGCCATTCCCAGTGGTCTGTTTCCAATCATCAGTTGCGATAGTCCAAGGGGTGTAGATTTGAATGAGGTGAACAACTGGTTTAGCCATCTATTGCCAGATTTGACAGGACCACATGAAGCACTCAGAAACTCTCTTCTCTGTCACATTGCTCACTGGTCCAAAATGATCCTCGTTTCTGTTTTCTACATTCTTGATGTTGTTTCTTAAAACTGATTTTGTTGCCTAATCTTTCACAATCTCTCTTCAGATCAATATTCATCACTTGCTTCACCTCCTTATAGTGCCTTGAGACATTTATTTACTAAAAAAAACTTTACCAGGTGAAAGGGTCTCTGGTGTGGCTGCACTAATTCTCCTTTATTGTTTTTCAAAAACAAACTTCAAAAGGACATTTATTTTCTATTCTAAAAACATTACACTAAAGCAAGTCATTTTTGCTTGTATGGATAATTGGATTAATAACTTGCATAACTTTAAAAAATACTAACGCAAAAGATAGTGTGGTTGATCTCATGGTTAACCTAAGATTAAGAGAGATAATCTTTTCTGAGCAAAATTGATAAAGAGAAGGAAAGGTGGATTAAAAGTAACAAAGGTTGAAGAGATGGCATTGGAAATAAAATGTGTGGCACATCTCTGATGATGGTCGGAGGGATATCACTGAGGCCAAAGGTCTGGTTGGAGCTCTGAGAGTGGGGAATCTGACACAAAATAGTGGGAATACCACTTAATGGTGGTCATAACTGTCAGACAGAATGAAACAATTTGCAGAGATTGTTAACCAAGATCATTAAAACCAGAGGTATACACAGTGGCTTTTGTTAGCTTCATTCCTCCACTCTACGTTTCTGATTTTATTGCACTGAAGTTCACAGATCATTTGCTCCACAGGCTTACCCAATTGATTAATCTATGGGTTTCAAATACCCGCTATCTTGCTCCTTACTGTCTGTACCCCCCATGGGCTATCATTTGCATTTTATAGCTTCTTTGCTCCCTCTGCAGAGTACTTCCCCCACAGCTTTTTACACTTTGTAGTTGTTTTTACAATTTCACGCCATTGGCTTATATTTATTCTTTGTTCTCCACTGATCAGGAATCTTGTTACAGGAGACTGTCTCCATTTTCAGCATGTTTATACAAAGATTCTGCAATGTGTTAAACCTGAACTATCACAGATCACAGCGATTTATAAATGTGACATTGATTTCAGATCATCAGGAGCAACTATTGTTTGAATGTTGTAACTTTGAACTAGTAAAACAGACTTGACTATCCCAAATTTGATTCCAGTCTGAAACTTATAAAAGTGCCAGAGAAACTCAGCAGGTTATACAGTTATAGAGCTGTACAGCACAGAAACAGACTCTTCAGTTCAACTTGCCCATGTCGACCAGATATCCTAAATTAATCTAGTCCCATTTGCCAGTATTTGGCCCATATCCCTCTAAACCCTTCCTATTTGTATACCCATCTAGATGTCTTTTAAATGTTGTAATTGTACTAACCTGCACCACTTCTTCTGGCACCTCGTTCAACACTCTCTGTGTGAAAAAGTTGCCCCTTAGGTCCCTTTTTAATCTTGCTCCCTCACCTTAAACCTATACCCTCTAGTTTTGGACTCCCCTATCCTGGGGAAAAGACCTTGGCTATTTAGCCTATCCATGCCCCTCATGATTTTATAAACTTCTATAAAATCACCCCTCTGCCTCTGGTGCTCCAGGGAAAATGGCCCCAGTCTATTCAGCCTCACTGTGTAGCTCAAACCCTCTAACCCTGGCAACATCCCGGCTCGTAAACTTCCCACTCACTCTTGAGCTGACCCCCGAGAGTAGGTGGGTGCCAAAATCAGTAATACACCAATCAGATCTAGCTAAATAATTAAGGGTCAGTTGGACTTGTCAAAAGCCCAGTTGACTCTAATATTACCCTGCCCATACCAAACCTCCCCCATCCAATGCCCTTACTTTACTGAGTCTGAGGATTCATGGAGCCTTTTTTCTGGACTGGTTGTGGTCCTGGCGGTACCCACTGCTGAGCTCAGGTACTGCAAGGATTGTTGCAGCAGTGGGTCAAGCAGATTGGTCATCAACTCGAGAGGGTATGACATCTTCCCACTGATGGGTGAACATAGTACTCTGCACTAACTGTGCTGGTCCACAGTCACTATGACTACATGCAGACTTGTTTGGAGTCTCTCAGCTGGCCCCAAAATTTCTTTCCAGTGTAAGGGGGCAGGGAGCAAGCCATTTTTACCCCTGAAATCTTCTGCACTGACTGTCAAACCATCATTCGACTGTGTTTGTGGCTTTGTGAGTTACAATGTGTCTTGAGTGAGACAGATTCATGCCTAAGTTAGTAGCAGCATTGAGAATTCCTTCAGAATCTCCCTAACATGTGCTGTCACATCCGATTTGTCCAGGATGGAGTCCTTGTTTACGATGAAGGCTTGAAATTGCTACAATTGCCTTTATTCTTGTTGAACATCGGTTTGATGCTTTCCAAGTAATATCTATGTTCTAACCACTAACTCCATTTCTCTGGCTGGTTAGGCCACTATTGGAATACTATGTGCAATTATGGGCTCCCTGTTATAGGAAGAATGATGTGAAACTTGAAAGAATTCAGAAAAGATTTACAAAAATGTTGCCAGGGTTTGAGCTATAGGGAGAGACTGACTAGGCCAGGGGTATTTTTCCTGAGTGTCAGAAGCTGAGAGGTGACCTCATAGAGGTTTATAAAATCACGAGGGGCATGGATAGCGTAAATAGACAAAGTCTTTTTCCTGGGGTGGAGAGTGCAAAACTAGAGGGTTTAAAGTGAGAGGGGAAAGATTTAAAAGGGAATTAAGGGGTAACTTTTTGACGCACAGGGTAGTGCATATATGGAATGAGTTGCCAGATGAAGTGGTGGAGGCTGGTACAATTGCAACATTTAAAGGGCATCTGGAAGGGTAAATGACTAGGAAGGTTTAGAGGGATATGGACAAAATGCTGGCAATGGAACCAGATTTTTTAGGATATCTGGTCAGCATGGACGAGTTGGACCGAAGGGTCTGTTTCCGTGCTGTTTTGCTTGAATGACTTTATCACTCAATGGTAACTGTCTGAGTTTGAACCAAGCAGTTTGCAAACCTGCCATCACTTTTAACTCCCACAGAAGGAGTTTTCAACCACCAGATAACACAGTGGCACAGCACCAATGGCCTGGGTTCGATTCTAGCCTTGGGTGACTGTCTGTGTGGAGTTTGTATGTTCTCCCTTTTTCTGTGTGGGTTTTCTCTGGATGCTCTGGTTTCCTCCCATTGTCCAAAGACATGCAGGTTACGTGAATTGGCCATGCTAAGTTACCCATGTTGTCCATTGATTTGCAGGCTAGATGGATTAGCCATGGTGAATATGGGATAAAGGGGATAGGATGCTCTTCAGAGTGTTGGTGCAGACTTGATGGGCCAAACGGCCTCTATCTGCCCTGTAGGATTCTACATTCACCCTATTGCTAAGACTATATACTTCCCTCTACATAACCAACTAACTCAGTTTCTGCCTCAGTTTATCTGCTTCTGAAACTCTCCTCCATTGATTTGCAGGCTAGATGGATTAGCCATGGTGAATATGGGATAAAGGGGATAGGATGCTCTTCAGAGTGTTGGTGCAGACTTGATGGGCCAAACGGCCTCTATCTGCCCTGTAGGATTCTACATTCACCCTATTGCTAAGACTATATACTTCCCTCTACGTAACCAACTAACTCAGTTTCTGCCTCAGTTTATCTGCTTCTGAAACTCTCCTCCACATATTTGTTATTTCCAGACTTGCCTATTGTAATGGACACCTGAGCAGCCTCCCATGTTCTATCCTTCAGAAACTTGAGACAATCCAAACCTCCACTGCACTGACCTAGCTGTCAACAAATTCCATTCACTCATTGTTCCTCTTCTAGCTAGCTCCTGGATAAGCAATTACTTGATTTTGAAGTCCTCATTCTTGTTTTGAAACTTTTCCATCCTAACCCTTCCTTATCTCTATAACCTTCTCCAACCTCAACCTTCGCGATACCTTTTCTGGCATTTTCAATGTAGCAAATTTTAATTGCTTCTCAACTGACACTAGACCTTAAGTTGCCAAAGTCTTAAGCTCTGGAACTCCTTCTAAAGCCTCTACACAACTCTAACTCATTTGTCTCCTTTAAGAGTCCTTAGAACCTACCTTTGCAATTAAACTTTTGACCATCTGCCATAATGCGTCCTGATGTGGTGCAGTGTTTAACTTTACTAAGGCACTATATAAATTAAGGAGCATTTAATGACAGCTGCACTCTCTGGCAACAAATGAACATGTATGGTGAAGCTAAGTAGCCATCCAGTTAATGCTGCTGTGCTTGATTAGTGCAGGATAAACATCACATGGCTTACACATGTTGCTGAAAACAAGAATAGCAGAGTTTAAGGCACTGTAATGTGTACCCCCCCAACTCCCAAGAAAACGTAGAGCCTTATTTGACCCATAGTAATGTACAGATAGACACTTTGGAGAATAGTATATTGCTATTACTGAACCATAACACAATTTAGTAAACCTTAAGGGAATGTATTGCGACACTATAAACCTTAGTGCGGTTGAACTTCAGGACATTTATATCCTCCAGACAGCTGATAATGGGAATTCCTCCCTTAGTCTTTCTCATTGACTGGCTATCGTCTGTCACTACGCTGACAAAAAGGCTTAATGTAATCTATTCAGTCTTTCTGTACTCCTTGCAATTCATCTAAAATTAGTCCTTATGTTTTGGCTGTATGCTTTCTGTGTGGCCATCCCTAAAATGTAGAATTTGTCTTTAGGCATTTGGCTGAGTTGAGGTTAAACTAAGTTTTGTTTCTGGTGCTGAGGTGATAAGGTCTAATCATCTCAGAATTTCCCCTCCCACCCTGCTCTCCTGCTGGATAGGTGGCTTTCATTTCCTGTGTGTGATTTGTTTTTTTAGGGTTTTCATTTTGGACTTTGCATCAGCAACAGGAAATGAGCGTAGAACTTTTGAAAGGGTGGATAAAAATGTGCTAAAACCAGTTTACAAGTGTAATACATAATGTGTTGTCACAATCAGTTTAAAGGAAAATTGTGATAAGGTGGTTGTCAGCAGTTATGTAATCTTATGTAATCTTTTTGTAATTCAGTCCATAAAAATAGGCACCACCTTAATAATTTAGGTTGAGATCACCTCTGTTTTTTAATTTTGAAAATTTTCCTATTAGTTGGTCTGAATGTTTTTCTCCACCCACCCCCATCACAACCTCTGATCTGGTATATGTGTTGAACAATCATTTACAATTTTCAATGCAAAGTGGACTTGTAAATTATTTGAATGAAATGTATTGGTGCTAATGCGAAAAAAAAAACTGACATCTGTCATTCAGTTTTGAGACTGTTGCTTGCTATGTAGATTTGAATGTTTCCTCCCAGTGGCATTCAAGAACTGATCCCAGATTCTTTGACAATTTAGTAGCAGGCTTAATCACTTTGTGCAACACAATGTGGCAAAAAGGCCAAATTGATCATCAAAGAAAGTCAAGTTTGTCAAAGAAACTTCCCTCATGATGTCATTTCCTTTGTGTGATTAAGTGGAATAGTCATTTAAAATGTCTTATACTTGAAAGACACTGCACCATTGTTATGTACTGCCTTGGACTTAAAGACCTTTTTTTGCAAACACAAAGAGGTGTCGTATTTCTAGTGCAGCCTAAATTTGTAGGCTGTGATTTTGGAGTTCCCGTTTAAGAACACTGACATGGGAACAAAGCGTTAGAGGAAATTCTGTTTCCACTGAGGTCTGGGACTGCAGTGTGCAATTGTTTTAAGTTAACAGCGAACTTGAAATGAAAAGAATTTCCTCTAACACATGATAGGTTTTCCTAGGTTTGGCAAAGTTGCTGGGATCTATGCAGCAGGCAATTTTCTTTCCTGATCCTATTTTGCAAATCAGGAAAACCACGAGGTCATAATTGGACACACCCAGACTTGTTTGTCAAAATGTCTCAAGGTCCTTTACAGGGCGAGTAGATATTGAGGAAGAAGGAACTAAGGGAAACATGGCAAAAATGAAGCAATTTTTAAGAAGCCTTTTGAGAAAAGGAAGGTGGGAGCAAGGCAAAAGGTTTAGGAAAAAGATTTTCTGAAACAAGAAGGAAAAAATGCTGGCAAAAGAAAGGAGAGTCCCCAGCTGATTTAAAATGTCTCTGAGCTACGATACAGGGGAAAAAGGTGTTAAATGTTGAAGCATGACCATGGAGGTAATTGAAGATGAAGTATTTAAACTTGGTGTATGATGAGGACTTTGGCAATGTTGTGCAGGACAGAGGTGGGATGCAGCACTCTGGATGAATTGGGCCTGTACTTGAATAGTCAGTGAGGAAACTGTTTCAAAAAGAAGAGCCTCGAGAGGATGAAGATTTGGACCACAGCTTTGGTAATGGACTAGATGACTTAGGGAAATAAGTGATTAGCTTTTAAAAGCTGAAAGCAAAGAATTTTGTTGTCTACCAGATATGATCACAAAAAACAAAAAGTTTTATTTCAGCTGAAGCTGTCCTTATGACTACGATGAAGCAAAAATATTGAAAGTTCATACCTGCTCGTTTTATGGAATATAGCTGTCACCTTTGAACTTTAAGACTACAGGGGCAGTTAGTAGTGAATGTTTAATTAGCAGCTTTGGATGCTTGCAGTGTTGTAGAACATCAATAGATTGCCATTGCTATTTGGCCTTCTGTCAATTCACATACAACCACTGAGTTGTGACTTGAATATTTCCCAAAACTAAGGGTTGGAAATCATTATGAACTAATATTTTGATACGGTGGTAATTCAATAGTTCCAGCAGATTTATTATTAAGACAACATGTAAATTTGTAATAATCTGGACAAACTTAGAAAGCTGAATATCTTTGATTTTTCCGCATACATGGGAGAGTGGAAGACCGACAAATTAGATACTATTCAAAGTTTTGGAGCTCCTATAAAGAGTCATTGCAGAGGATTGTGTGAGGGGTGTGGTTGGGGATATGGAGAGAGTTACTCAATGTGGCCAATTAAGTAGAGACATTGTTAGGAACTCTCAGGCCATGTGTTATTTCAGTTCTGGATAGCCTGATGGCAAACTGGTGACAAATGTGCAGAGAAGACAAAGACATATTAGCTCAGGAACATCAAATACAGATCACAGTCTGGACTCTTGCAGATAACAATGAATGGATCATTTTGGCCTTCTTCTGAATGGTCTGTTTTTGTCACACCAAGTTTCCTTCTTAGAGGTTGGGTGGTAAGAAAGTGGTGACCCTACCACCCAGATCATCCAGAACTCCCAGCTTTGTAAGATGGTAGAGTGCTTGATCTGCACCTATAGCTGCAAGAGTCCTTATTGACAGCATGGCATTAAGGAAAATCTTCTCTTAATCCTGGGTACTTACTCAATGTAGGAGTAGAGATTCCCATGTAACATGTTCAAATGCTGTCTAAAGTGCTGGGATTGCTGACCAACATATTCTTCAGGCTGATGTAGTGACATGGAGATTGCTTATCTTGTTTCAGAGACACTTTAAGGATTAGGTTAACTAAAGTGTTCTACCTAGTTTGTTTAACAAGCCTATCTCCCTGCCTTTGTCCCGATACTGCTAAAAATGCTCAGTTAAGTTTGTCACTTAGATTGCATTTTGGAGGGTTTTGATTCAAGTGGTAGGGATGAGCCTGGCTTTGTCATCAGTACTCTGATGAGTAAACAGTATCATGTTTTTAGGTTGCTCTGATCTTTGAGCTTCCTAAGGCTTTAGGAAACTGGGCAGGCTGATAAGAGAAATTGTACCCTCGGGACACATAGTCCCAGCGAGCAAATAAATCATGCCTTTCAGGCTTGATGTAAATCATGGTGAAAATTAGTTGTTGGCTTTGTGTTGGATTAATCTTCATTAGATGCAAGTCTGTCTTGATTGGACTCAGATGAATATCTGTTTGGATTGTTCAAAGCTAACACTTACGAACTTTAAAAAAAAGTATCCAGTCTCTTAAAGTATTCAGGTTAGTCTTCATGTACTTTTAGCTTGCCATAACATTTTTAACATTGACATTGAAAGTTTTCAGCAAATGCGAATTGTAAAATAAGCTAAGACAAGCCTCAAAACTGTCCTTTGTATAAATAATACACAGCCTCTTGGCATGTGTTGTTTGATATTCCATTGCTCAGTTTAGATGTGAAATATTTATTCAGTATTACCTGTGATTTCAAAATGTGTGTGAATGACATATTCCAATATCTGTTCTGGACAGGAATCAATAAAATAATTCCATGTATCCTTATGTTATTGAATTAAGCCATTTTATTCTCAACCATTGCTCTGTTGTTAGAAAGACTAGTGTTCTTTTGTCAGAGAGCACTTGTTGAGGTTTGGTTCCATTTGGTTGATTTGTCAGTTGGCTGCTCGCTTTTCTGATTCACACTGAGGACAGGTTCCTTTCTAATTATCAGGATTAAGTGATGTGATGCTTTACAAGTGTTCATTTGCTTAAGGATCTGACACTTTTTTAGTATTTGCAGATGTTTTTCAGCTGACTGTGAGACCTGGTAAGGTTTTGTCATTAGCCACTCTCCAGGTAGTTTGTGCAGAAAATAAACAAAAATTAAGATAGTTACCACACATAAACAATACTTGGGGGTGGGGTCTTCAGTAAAGCAGTGCAATAAACCTTTGAATTCCAAACTGCCGAGAGGAAGTGTAATTCCTCTTCAGGATGTTGTTATACTGTTACAATTCCTTTTCCTGTTTTTAACAACTTGCGGCAGTTCACTAGTCATTGTTTTTAGTCATATTTGTCATTCAGAGATGTAAAGCTATACTTTTATTTGCTTTGTGGAGTATCTTAACTATTTCAGAGTAATGAATCTGCAACAGCTACAAACAAAAGAAAACTCATGTATTTTATTTTGTAAAATCTTCTCCTTTCTATGTTTTTCCCTTTGTTCCTCTCAGAAAGGTGGTGACTAATGCAGTGCATGAACAAATTCCATGACAGCAATTATAATTTGATTTCACATCCAACTTGCATTTTTTAATATGTAAGTCATTGTGCTAATGGGCTATTTGGCTGTTAAAAGTATTGTAGGGAATTCTCATTCTGCATCCACTCTACGTTTGCATACTGACAGTCTTGGTAGAGATCAGTGACAATTTTAAGAATCCTGGCTAGTATAGTTTTCCAAGTCAAGTCCAGGGACTTCCTTCATTTTCAAAAGAATGTAAATTCAGAACTTGGTTGCTTGACTATCATCACAAGTTTCTTTCAGGTGAACTGTTGAATATCTCTTCCAGGAGATCAAATATTTATTATACCACTCTGCACATTATTATTGGCATTATCCCTTCACATTATTGTTTGAAGAATACTCACGTGTAAAAGTAAAATCACCCCAGTCCTACCAGAACATTGGACTCCTCTCTCATTAGAGACAACTGGTGATGGTCGAACCTGAGGGTCACTATGCCTCAAGCGAAGAGAGAGGCTGAGAAGGAAAATCCTTCATAGTAACCTCAGATGGCATGGGAATTGAATCCATCATTCTACAGTGCAAACCACCCATCCAGCCAACTAAGCTCACCAATTTATGTACATGAATGTTGTTTCGGGCTGCATCGTAATGCAGCCTTTTGTGTAAGTGTTTTACATTTCTCTGTATTGGCTTTGGTTCACGTTAACATTTTTGTAACGAGACATGTAAAATCGGAGTGGTATTGTACGTTTTGTTTATTTAATAATTAGGTATCATCTGAATTTTCATTCTTTAGCAAATTTACATTTAGTGATTGCTTTTACTCATTCTTGAGATGTGTGAGAGTTACTGGCAAGTCAACAATTATTACTCATCCTAATTCACTCATTCCTGAACCCTGGCAATCCATGTGGTGATGGTAGATCAACAATGCTAGGCAAAAGTGAGGACTGCAGATGCTGGAAATCAGAGTCTAGATCAGAGTGGTGCTGGAAAAGCACAGCAGGTCAGGCAGCATCCGAGGAGCCAGAAAATCGACGTTTCAGGCAAAAGCCCTTCATCAGGAATGAAGGCTAAGACAAGAGAGACTTATGCATTTGTAAGGGACTCTGGTGATGTGGAAATGGGTGGGAAAGTGGCCCTGAGGCCATGATCATCTTGAATATATTATAACAGCTGCTTTTCATGACAAAGGTTTCTGCAAACATTTTGTTTAAATATAGAAAGTGACAGGGTCAGGTTAATTTAATGTGTTGCAGGAAAAGCATTTTCTGGTGTTGTACTTAACAAGGTATAGTTTAATCCACGTTAGCAACTAGTTCCAGGTTATGTTGATGTGATAGGCACTGTTACAGAGATCTTTGAGGAGGACCAGGTTTCATAATCATTGTATTCTTCTTAACCCCTGCAGATATTGATATAAAGATAAAATATAATGAGCCATATGGTCTGTGACTGCTCGAATTTTCTTAGGAGTCTTGGTGAGCTGCGACAGATGGGGTACTCTTTTGCTGCAGTGATAGAGACAGTGACTGCTTGAATTGGAAGATGGGTGTTGATATGAGCTGGATGCTTGGTTTAGGTGGTGTTTTAGGAGCTGCACTCATCTAAAGACACTATTCCAACACATTCTTGACTTGTGCCTTAGTGAATTGTGGACAAGTTCTGGGAGTCGGGGGTTGCGGTCCAGGTATATTAAAGTTATGATTTTGTACAATTGTTTGTTTTCCAAAAGCCAAAATAAACTCCAAAATATAAGATGTTTCAACACAACCAGACCTCCTAAAGCATTTCACTAAATTACAAATCAGCAAGCAGCTATTCTCCTGCAGTTTACTTCAAATGAATACTAATATAATTCCAAGGATGCAAATGATCATTAAATTATTTCACCCGAGCTGCATTTCAGGTTTTTAACAGCTCAGACCTATTTTAATTATGAACAGTGGTGATGAGCCACAGAAAATTGTTTTTTTTTGTTCAATTAATCCTGAACTATAAAACATTAAATATGTTTAGAAATTGTAGCTCTGGATCATAAACCAGCTTTGCCCACAGGGTACAAATTTCTAAGAGTGCAAATGATTTTGATCTCTCTTCTTACCAACTGCATTATTACTTGAATGTAGTTGATATAATCAGATAAAAATCCTGCATGACTTTACACTCTCATAAGTTGCGAAATGTGAGGACCAGACGAAGCGATTAAGTTGGTTTGTAAATTTTCTAGATAAATGCATTTCTGGATAGCTATCAAATAAATGCAGCAACAAATTTCAAAATCTTAACTTTTCGATGTTTTTTTCTTCTAAAAGAAAATAAATTACAGAGCACTGAGTAGAAAATATTGAAAAGATATTGCAGACCTTAGTTTCCTTCACTAGCTGAGGAGCCTGCACTTAAATTTAAAGGTTCGACTGAAACTCTGGCTGAGATCAATCTTAGCTGAATTGAAAATAAGTGCTGCTGATCCTTGTGATATGGTGTTATACCAGCCTGACCTAATATTTCAGGGAGTCAGTATTTTACATTTTAAATTTGAATAAGTCTTTAATTTATTTCTGATTGGCACTGTGCATTGTAACCATGAGCTTAGCTGGTAGACTCCATAGCAATATACACTGAACACAGCAGGCAGTTGTTTTCAAAACAATGCAGATGAGTTTTGTCCAATTAGAGCCTCAAAGCTTATTTTAAATTGGTGTCACCCTAAAGTATCCTACTGGCTATAGCCGGAATTTAAATGTGGATTAAATGAGTTCCTTGAATTTTTTTTCTGTGTCAGTCATAGCTCTGTTGTAGCTCTTTTCCTTGTGAATCAGAGGATTGTGAGTTCAAGCTCCAATTGGAGACTTAAATCCATAGTTAATTTGGGCCGATACTAGCAGCAGATGTGGTGGTGTAGACAAAACAAGCTGCGACAGAGTCCTGCACTGTAAGTTAGACTAAGGCCCCAAATGTCCTATCAGACTCAAACCTGATGACACTAGAGATAAGCTGTGGAGCTCTAGTCGCTTGGCTAATATTTATACCTCTAGCTAAAGTCGCTAAGAATAGTTGGTTGCTTGTCTCATCAATGTTTGTGGCGCTTAGCTGAGCATAAATTGGGTGGTGAAGTTTCCTTTGTGACAATGGTGACCATGCTTCAAAAACGCTTTATTGGTTGCAAAGTGATTTTGGACATTCTCAGGTTGTGAAAGGTGCCATATAAATGTAAAGTTCTTTCCTTTTCTGGTAACCATGTCAACTTTTATGGCACTCAGTTCCTGAGATTTTCTTCTGGTTTGACATACTTGCAGGTTTATTTTCTGTAATATGTTTTAAAATATCATTCTAGATATTGCAGTTCACTTCACAGCGCTCCTAAGCTTTTACTTTGTGAAAAGAACATTTTGCATTTCTGCAGTAGTATCTCTTATATCCAAATTTCTTTGAGTCATATTGTCTGTTTTTCTCTCAACAATTGCTGACAGACCTGCTGAGTTTTTCCAGCAATTGTAATGCTTCCATTCCAGATTTTCAGCATCTGACAATGTTTGCTTTTATCCAAAAACAAATTACTTCTGTAGCAAGCTCACTGTAGGAAAAAGAGTGGCCAATTTCCATAGGTTCACAGCTTGCAAAGAATAGATGTTCAGGTTGGTGGTGATGGTGGATTTGGGAGGTTAAATTTTAGCTCCAATAACACTAGAAGCATTCTGTTCCCTACTGTATTGTTAAATGTGCCCCTATTGGTTCTTTAATGACTTTCAACAGTTGAAAGAGCCCTTTTTAAACATATCACAAAACGCTGTAACAAGTAGCACACCCTCTGTACTATATCAAATGTCAGCCTGAATGATATGTTGAAATCCTGGAGAGGCATTTGAACCTATAACTCCCCAACATAAGGGGCAAGAGTATTACTGCTGAACCAACAGAATACAATTTTTAGTGAATAAAGTAAATAACTTTTATGAAATCTAATTCTGAAGTTTCCTATTCACTCCATGGAGTGAATAGGAAAAGCTAAGATGGGGGCTTCTCTAAATCACGGAAGTTGCAGCAAAATTGTTTAGTACATTTAGAGTAGATCGGTAGTTCCATTCCTGAAGAGTAATAGCCACTTTAATGTGTGCGACTAGACTTAGTGGTTGTTGTTTAATTACGCCAAACTTCTCTGCCCATTTGTACTTTTCACTGATGTGCAACATTTACTTGATCAATTTACAGCTTCACGGAGGGAGGAAGGAAGTATAAAACTGCATCAGAAGGATAGAAGTTTAGTGGGAATGGGCAACACATTTTGTAACTCTTGATAGCATTTACAACGGAAGTAAGTTAGTTTTCTTATCATTCTAAAGAATAGTGCAACATTAACATGCTATTACTTCTTGAAAATTAGTTCTTGTATAATCTCTTTAGAACAGTTTTTGTTCAGAAATTGCACAATTAGATTCAAATAAAATGCAATTTTGTTGCTTGTGCCTCATCATCAGAACCTTCAGAACAACTTGTATAAAAGATGACAATTTTCCAATATTATAAAGCACTTACATAGACTATAGTCTAATCAGATGCAATTATATTGTTATATCCTAGTCTTCCAACTTCCAAGTGCAAGTAATATTGGAAAAGAATGATTGTCAAGAATAGTGGAAATCCTGTCGTGTACACAAAACTAATTGTGTAAAATGTGATTTCATATAAAATCGCATTTGTGAAAATCAGATTTTTGATAAAATTGGAATTAAACTCAATGCAACAAATTGGTAGGTTATTTGCTTTATCGAAAAGTAATACATTTTCAAAATTAGGTCCCTAGTGAATGTTACTATATTTTCATCTCAGGAAAGGTGTGACATTTGGTTCTTCTCTAAAAGTAGGTTGTCTCTGTACATTGCTGTGACATTCGTGTAAATTTAAGGTCTTCAGTATAATTTCACAACTTTTAAAAGCTTCAGTGATCAATTCTATGATAGAGCCATAGAGTTGTACAGCATGCAAACAGACCCTTTGATCCAGCTCATCCATGCTTACCAGATATCCTAAATTAATCCTGTCCCATTGCCAGCATTTGGCTCGTATCCCTCTGAGCCCTTCCTATTCATTTACCCACCCAGATGCCTTTTAAATGGTTTTCTCCCACAGTCAAAAGATGTGCAAGTTAGGTAGATTGGTCACGCTAAGTTTTTCATAGTGTCTAGGGATGTGTTGGTTAAGTGTGTTAGTCATGGGCAATGCAGGGATCGGGTAGTGGGATGGGTCTAGGTGGGATGCCATTCGGAGGGTTGGTGTTGACTTGTTGGGCCAAATGGCCTGTTTTCACACTATGGGGATTCTATATTGATGATGAAGTGCATAGCTCAGACTCTGGCTATTTTCCCTGGAGTGTTGGAGGCTGAGGGTGAAGTTTGTAAAATCATAAGGGGCATGGATAGGGTGAATAACTAAGGTCTTTTCCTTAGTGCGGGGAAGCCCAAAACTAGAGGGGTAGGGATCAGATGAGAGGGGAAGATATAAAAAGGACATAGATGCAACGTTTTCAAGCAGAGGGTAGTGGGTGTATGGAATGGAGGAGGTGGTGGAAGCTTGTACTGAATTCCATGTTTATTTTGTTATTATATTCCTCATTCCTTTTACTTCAGATATTTTTTGATTCTGTGTTTTAGGCAATTCTCAACCTTAGCAATACATGTCTCAGAAAGCATTCTTACTTTGAAACTCAGTTATGATTCCTAGTGTGTGCATGAATGACCTGAGAAACTTAATCTGATTATTTCAATTGCTGGTTCTAATCTGTACTCCATGATGGCATTGACAGTGACTGGCAAAGTATAGCCACTTACACCAGCAAGAGGCTGGTTCTGGTGCAGGAAGAAGTCTAGATCAGTGACAACTCGCATAGTGAAGCACAGCATCCTGATACAATGTGCCCTGATCAAATCTATGAAACCAACTCACAATTTACACTTCTAGAGTTTGTATAAGGACTTGGAAGAGCACCACCTTTATCTATGGCTGCTTGATATTGCTGCTGAGCCTGTGGCTGTTGTTCTTCTCCCACTGTTCCTCTGACCTAAATAATGAAGTAAAATGCAACACCAATCATAACACTGTTTAATCAGGGTGAGGGAGGCAAAGTCAAAAGAATACCAAAAATGTAGAATGTGCCAGCCAGAATGTTCCACAGCCATCTAAATGAAGTCAGCGGTTAAACTGGCAGCCGGCAGCATTACAGCAAGAGTAGGGAGGTACATTGTTTTAAATCAATTTTAATAGCATCTATTCCCTGTTCCTGCTTGGCACCAGAAGTGAAAATTCATGTATTCACTGTCTTGAGACGCTCGTAGAACATTAAATAATTCAATCGTGCAGCATGTTGAAACCAGTAAGGAGTTGTAATGCAGCCAATTTCATCTGAAATTTGTAATGGACCACCCAGGAAATGCGATGCAAGTTGGAACAAGCTTCAAATGATTAGAAAGAAACCCTCTTATATTCTTAGTATTTGGGGAGTTCATAGATGCCGTTTACAGCTAGAGCTATGGATTTCGGATGATTCTATTCAAGGTTGTTAAACCACATTGACTATATTGGTTTTTGACAGCAACTCACAGTGGACAGTAATTTTAAACATTGTTCAAAGTCTTATTATATGACAATGTGATTTTTATTTAGGACAAGGATCTCAGAACATCAAAATGCAGGTTATAACCAATTATTGCAAATAGGAATGTTATTACTAAATCTAAAAACTAGCACTCGTGAACCAGCAACTTCAAAATAGCCTAAAAGTTGACAACATGAACAGTCCTGATATGAGGAAGATTGTTATATAGAATTTTAAAGAAGCTTTTCGAATAACAGATATCCCTTCAATACCTGCTTTACTGGATAGGAGAAGTAAGTACAGGAAAGTGAATTTAAAGAAAGCTAAGTGTCAATTTTTGGGAATTTTGTGGAGGCTTTCTTTCCATGAGCTCTCGTGGTTTATCTTAATAAGGTGAGCCCACCTCATTATCTAAGCACCATGCCTCAATGGCACCATTCTAGCAATCACCATTGTCAGCACTTTTGGGATTTCTACCATAACTATGATCATGAAGCATGTTAATGCATGCAAATGGCTTCTCACTGCTCAATAACGAGATTCTCATCATGCCGTTCAAATCTTGGGTACAAAATTAGACTTTTTCTTCTTGACCAAGAATCTCATTTTTCCGATCTTGCCATACTTTTCTGTTCAATCCACCATTGCCTATGTCATTGGAAAAGTTCACTCTGTGTACTTCTAGGGAGTTTAACGGTATGGTTTGCTCTGCACATTATTTTAATTTAAATCATAGAAGATCATCCTATTTAACTTTACATCTGACAATGGAGAAATGGGAACTGCCTAAATCTGCTCAATCTGTCTCAAACACTGGTGACCTTTAATACCTTGTAAAGAACTATGTTTCATTGATCGAGTTAAGTTAAAAGGTGTCAGCAGTTTATTTCACCATGTAATATTATAATCAGGCCCAATCCTGTACTCCCCCAATGTCCGTGTATGCCTACATTGGCTATCATGCCTGATTTTCTTTCCTTTCTTGGTTTCATCCTTGCTAACACTCAACACTGGAGACCCCCAGGGGTGGGTACTCCGCCCCCTACTGTACTCACTGTATACCCATGACTACATCGCTAAATGCCAGACTAATGCCATTTACAAGTTCGCTGATGACACCACCATAGTTGATGATGAAACAGACCACAGACTACATGTGGAAGACCTGGAAAAATGGTGCACTGAGAACAACCTAGCTCTCAATGCCAGCAAAGCCAAGGAACTCATTATTGACTTTCGGCGGGATGTTACTCATGCCCTCCTTCACATTAACAGCACAGAGGTGGAACGAGTGGAGTGTCAAGCTTCTGGGAGTGGTCATCCATACTAAGCTTTCTTGGACTCTTCATGTGGATGCACTGGTTACAAAGGTCCAACAATGTCTCTTCTTCGTCAGGCAGCTGAGAAAATTTGGCATGATGGTGAATACTGTTGCCAACTTTTATAGGTGCACCATTGAGAGCATTCTGTCTGCATGTCTCACTACCTGGTATGGCAACTGTACCATTCAAGATTGGAGACGATTACAGAGTGGTGAACTCGGCCCGGACAATCAGAGAGTCCAATCTCCCATCTATAGAATTCATCTACCAGGCCCACTGTCAAGGAAAGGCCGCCAGCATTCTCAAAGATTCATTCCACCTGGCAATGCTTTTCTACAACCTCTACCATCGGGGATTTCTATAACCTCTACCAATGCATTTATTGTATCCATTGCTCCTGATGCGGTCTCCTTTACATTGGGGAGACTGGACGCCTTCTCGCAGAGCGCTTTAGGGGACATCTTCACAACACCCACACCAATCAACCCCAACGCCCCATGGCCGAACATTTCAACTCCCCCTCCCATTCTGCCGAGAACATGCAGGTCCTGGACCTCCTCCATCGCCACACCCTCACCACCCGATGCCTGGAGGAAGAAAGCCTCATCTTCCGCCTCAGAACGTTTCAACCCCCAGGCATCAATGTTGACTTCACTAGTTTCCTCATTTCCCCTCCCCCCACCTTACCCCAGTTCCAATCTTCCAGCTCAGCACCATCCTCCTGACCTGTC
>NC_057719.1:40797307-40836708 GCF_004010195.1 Chiloscyllium plagiosum
CACCTATTGCACTCTTAGCTACCTTCTCCCCAGCCCCACACCCCTCCCATTTATCTCTCCACCCCGGAGGCTCCCAACCTCATTCCTGATGAAGGGCTCCTGCCTGAAATGTCGATTTTCCTGCCCCATAGATGCTGCCTGAACTACTGTGCTTTACCAGCAACACTCTAATCTTGACTCTGATCTCTAGCATCTGCGGTCCTCACTTTCACTCCTCAAAGATCAGCAAGGCAACCTTTGTGTGGAGCTGCAGGAGGTGAGAGAGATACTAAATGAGTATTTTGCATTAGTGTTTACTGTGGAGAAGGACATGGAAGATATGTAGGGAAATAGTTGGTGACATCTTGAAAAATGTCAATATTACAGGGGAGGAAGTGCTGGATGTCTTGAGATGCATAAAAGTGGATAAATCCCCAGGACCTGATCAAGTATAACCTAGAACTCTATGGGAAGCTAGGGAAGTGATTGCTGAGACCCTTGCTAAAATATTTGTGTCATCGATAGTCACAGGTGAGGTGCCGGAAGACTGAAGGTTGGCTAATGTGGTGCCACTATTTAAGAAAGGTGATAAGGACAAGCCAGGAAAATATAGATCAGTGAGCCTGATGTTGGTGGTGGGCAAGTTGTTGGAGGGAATCCTGAGGGACAGGATTTATATATATTTGGAAAGGCAAGGATTAATTAGCGATAGTCAACATGGTTTTGTGTGTGGAAAATCATGTCTCATGAACTTGATTGAGTTTTTGAAGAAGCAACAAAGAGGATTGATGAGGGCAGAGTGGTGGATGTGATCTATATGGACTTCAGTAAAGCTTTCAACAAGGTTCCCCATGGGAGATTCAAGGTTAGATCTCATGGGATACAGGCAGAACTCACCATTTGGATACAGAACTGGCTCAAAGGTATAAGACAGAGGGTGGTCGTGGAGTGTTGTTTTTCAGACTGGAGGTCTGTGACCAGTGCTATGCCACAAGGATTGGTGTTGGGTCCTCTACTTTTTGTCATTTATATAAATGATTTGGATGTGAGCATAAGAGGTGTAGTTAGTAAGTTTGCAAATGACACCAAAATTGGAGGTGTAGTGGACAGTGAAGATGGTTACCTCAGATTACAATGGGATCTTGATCAGATGGGCCAAATGGGCTGAGGAGTGGCAGATGGAGTTTAATTTAGATAAATGCGAGGTGCTACATTTTGGGAAAGCAAACCTTAGCAAGACTTATACACTTAATGGTAAGATCCATTAAGGGAGTGTTGCTGAACGAAGAGACCTTGGAGTGCAGGTTCATAATTCCTTGAAAGCGAGTTGCAGGTAGATAGGATGGTGAAGAAGACGTTTGGTATGCTTTCCCATATTGGTCAGAGTATTGAGTATAAGAATTGGGAGGTCATGTTGCGGCTGTACAGGACATTGGTTAGGCCACTTTTGGAATATTGCGTGCAATTCTGGTCTCCATCCTGTCAGAAGTATGTTGTGAAACTTGAAAAGGTTCAGAAAAGATTTACAAGGATGTTGCCAGGTTTGGAGGATTCGAGCTATAGGGAGAGGTTGAGTAGGTGAGGGCTGTTTTCCCTGGAGCGTCGGAGGCTGAGGGGTGACCTTATAAAATCATGAGGTTTATAAAATCATGAGGGGCATGGATAAGATAAATAGACAAAGTCTTTTCCTGGGGATCGGGGAGTCCAGAACTAGATGGCCTAGGTTTTGGGTGAGAGGAGAAAGATATACAAGAGACCTAAGGGGCAACATTTTCACACAGAGGCTGGTATGTGTATGGAATGAGCTACGAGAGGAAGTGATAGAGGCTGGTACACTTACAAAAGGCATCAGGATGACTATACGAATAGGAAGGGTTTGGAGGAATATGGGCTGGGTGCTAGATTAGATTAGGATATCTGGTCGGCATGGACGAGGTGGACTGAAGGGTTTGTTTCCGTGCTGTATACCTCCATGACTCTATGGGTGGATAGAATGTGGAATGCAGTACCTGAGAGTGTATCTTTCCAAAGGGAATTGGTTAAGCACCTGAAGAAAAGAAAGGCAATGTGGTCTATGAGGGAAAATAAAGTTAAGAGTGAGACTGAATTGCTGTCGCAAAGAGCTGGCACAGGTACAAAGGACAAAACAGCCTTTGTTCAGTAGCTACTCTGAAAGTTTGAATCACATGAAGTCAGAAGGCCTCCTTTGCTAAAAGATGTTAATGAACCAAAAGCTCGTGGTTTCCTGGTCAACATTACTGATTCTAACACTTTAATTCTAGATTTTGTTTAATTCATTCAATTTAGATTCTTCAGATGTCTTTAGATTTGAACTTATTGTTGTAGGTTTTTTATATTATTAAGCTAATCTAACCACTACGCTGCAGTGTCCCTGCAATGCAGAGCTGTTGGGCATTCCTTTGACCAAGACGATGTGTTAGGAATGGGTTTTTCCAGTAAATGTTAATCCTTCGGGTTTTACATTTGGCTTGTATCCTGTTAAGCGATTCACACTTTGGAAATCTAGCAGCATTCTAACAAGTCTTGTATAATACAAAAATAGTTCATTTCACCATAAGTTTAGTTTGTGTCTTCACCCTGTGCAGCATCATCTTCAGATTTTATAATAATAGCAAGATTGAAATCAGAACAAGTAAGCAGATTTTTAATTTAAAAAATCTGGATGTGAGATAAAATGTTATGGGCTGTTTGGTTTTGCAGGTCCGTTCATTTTATTACTACCTTTGCGATCAGTTTTAGTTTGTGTTGGTAGTGTGATTATAAATTTTATTCTTTACAACCCTTCGTGATGATGGTTTGAGCAGGTGAGTTATTAATCAGCTTTCCGTGCACAGATTCCTAGTCACAATACTTTGATCAATAGTTTTTCAACTTAATGCATCAAGATAATAAATGCATGTGTCTAGATTAAATCACAACAGTTTTGTCCAGCAGGTTGTGCATTTTGTTAACTGTTTGAATCAGATATGTGTCTTCAATTTAACACATACAAAAATGAAGCCTTGGAGGAGCCAAATCCTGATGGGTAATAAATATACATATAAATATGTCAGCCTTTCCCTATTCTGCTGCAAACCATTAGTCGGTTTGAGGCTTTGCATATCACAATCCTTGCAGAGCTACATTGAGCAGAGTTGTGTATGAAGCTGCTAAGATCAACTGTATATAGGTAGAAGTGATGACAGAATGACTGATCAGTGATGATGAAGGTGGTTTTGGGGATTCAACGTTAATGGAATACAATCCAAAGACATTATAAATCTTTAAGAAACCTGGGTACACAGGAGTCATTTGTTTTATGTTGAGCTGAATTCTATTCAGATCTTGTTTAGCAGTGATTAACCAAGTGAAAGTAAATTTCATTTATAGTCAATTATTAGAGGTCACTGAATCTTTGAAGAATTGTTGTGCTTTGTCAGTTACTCAACAATGGCATTGCTCAGGCTTCTGGGATTTAACTTTCTGAGAAGTTGATGGCCTATTGGTTGTGAGGGTTATTTTCACTTGTTACATGGCTATGTTTTAAAGAAATGGTTACTAACGTGAGACTCATAACAAGCACTTTAGTGAAATATTTCATCATCTGGAATCAACAACAATTATGTATATTTGTAAAGAGCCATTAACTCGTGAAATATGCCAAAGTGCTTCACAGTTGAGTTCAGACCCAAGTTTGAAAAGGAACAACATGAGAGTGTGTGAAAGAACGGTCAAAGACGAAGGCTGTAAGAAGAGTTTTGAAGATGTGAAGCAATGTATCAAGAAGGAGAGTTTTATGAAAAAAAAGTTCTGCGGTGTGAAAAGGCAAATTGAATGCAAAATTATATATGTGGGTGAATAGCTGTAGGACTGGAACTGGAGAAGGGAAAAGTGTGACCAGGCCTGGGGAAGGAGGAAGAATGAAGTCTGACTTGGAGAAACCTCAGGTTTGAAATTCCTTTCTGTATTAGCAGTCCTTCCCATTCAGTGGAAACACCAGCTGCCTCCACAAAACAAACCTCAATCTGTTTGAAGTCACGAAGCCTTGCCTATGTTAACCATCCAACCACCCTCCCCCCCCCCCATTACTACTTTACCTCTATTAACCTTCCATAGTCCACTCATGCATTTCCTCAATCCACTCACTCACGTTCACTTACAAACAGAATTCACAAATCTTCTAACATTTGGAAGTCTTTGAAAGCTCATAAATTTGTCCAAAGTAAACAAGCTAATATTACCCTTGAGAGATGTGTCAACAAACCCTGCTGAGCAGAATCCATTAGTGCTTTGGAAAGCAGCCAAGCATTCAAATTGACATTCCCCTGAACAATTACATAAACAAAACCTTAATAACAGAATCCCTCTGAGGCTTTGAAGATAGGCAAAATCTCTGGTACCTGTCAGAACTTTGAAGTAGGTAAACAGATATGGGGTAACCAGCAAACAATGTAGAGAAACAAATACGGAAGTGATAGGTAACTTGTATAGTGTAGGCTACAAGTAACATACTTTTGGTTGGCAAAGTTTATGAAGAGTGGATTGAGGTCCAAACAGGAAAGCATTGTAGCAATAATGTCTGGAGGTGACAAAAGCATAGGTGAAGATTTCAGTGGAAGATGGGCTGAGTGTCTGCCAATGGAAGTGTACAATACTTGTGATTTAACAAAGGTATAGTCAGAAACTGAGCTTTGGGTCAATTCGGTTGCGGAGGTTGCGAATTGTCTGGAAATGTCATGTCATTAAAGATAATAAGACCATAAGACATAGGAGTGGAAGGAAGGCTATTTGGCCCATCGAGTCAGCCCAATCATGGCTGATAGACATTTCAACACCACTTACGCACACTCAACCCATATCCCTTAATTCCTTGCGAGATTAAGAATTTATCAGTCTCTGCCTTGAAGACATTTAACATCCCGGCCTCCACTGTGCTCTGTGGCAATGCATTCCATAGGCCCACCACTCTCTGGCTGAAGAAATGTCTCCTCATTTCCATTCTAAGTTGATCTCCTCTAATCTCAGGCTGTGCCCACGGGTCCTCACATCCCCGACTGACGGAAGCAAATTCCCAGCATCCACCCTTTCTAAGCCATGCATTATCTAGTAAGTTTCTATTAGATCTCCCCTCAACTTTCTAAACTCTAATGAATACAATCGCAGGATCCCCAGCTGTTCATCATATGTTAGGCCTACCATTCGAGGGATCATCCGTGTGAATCTCCCCTGGACACGTTCCAGTGCCAATATGTCCTTATTGAGGTGTAGGGCCCAAAACTGGACACAGTATTCGAAATGGGGCCTAACCAGAACTTTATAAAGTCTTAGTTGCACATCGCTGCTTTTACATTCTAACCCGCTTGAGGTAAATGACAACATTACATTTGTTTTCTTAACTACAGACTCAACCTGCAAGTCAACCTTTAGAGAATCCTGGACTAACACTCTCAGATCCCTTTGCTTTATGAATTTTCTCACTGATTAGAAAATAGTCCATACCTGTATTCTTTTTTCCAAAGTGCAAGACTTCACATTTGCTCACATTGAATTTCAACAGCCATTTCTTGGACCACTCTCCTAAACTGTCTAAATCTTTCTGCAGCCTCCCTACCTCCTCAGAACTATCTGCCTGTCAGCCTAACTTTGTATCATCAGCGAACTTCGCAGAATGCTCCCAGTCCCTTCATCCAGATCATTTATATATAAAGTGAACAGCTGCAGCCCCAACACTGAACCCTGCAGAATACCACCTGTCACTAGCTGCCCTTCCAAAAAAGACCCTTTTATCCCAACTTTCTACCTTCTGTCAGACAGCCAATCCTCAATCCATGCCAGTAGTTCACCTCGAACGCCATGGACCCTTACCTTATTCAGCAGCCTCCATGAGGCACCTTATCAAAGGCCTTTTGGAAGTCTAGGTAGATAACATCCACTGGGTTTCCCTGGTCTAACCTACTTGTTACCTCTTCAAAAAATTCTAACAGCTTTGTCAGGCACAACCATCCCTTACTAAATCCATGCTGACTTGTTCTTATCCAACCCTGCACTTACAAGAATTTAGAAATCTCATCCTTATCTATGGATTCTTGAATTTTACCTACAACCGAGGTTAGGCTAATTGGCCTGTAATTTTTCATCCTTTGTCTTGATCCTTTCCTGAACAAGGGGATTACAACAGCAATGTTCCAATCATCTGGGACTTTCCCTAACTCCAGTGACTTATGAAAGATTCCAACCAACACCTCTGCTATTTTCTCAGCCACCTCTCTCAGAACTCTGAGATGTAGCCCATCAGGGCCAGGAGATTTATCAATTTTGAGACTTTTTAGCTTTTCGAGCACTTTCTCTTTTGTAATGGCTACTATACTCAGCTCTGCTCCTTGACTCTCCTTAATTGTTAGGATATTACTCATGTCTTCCATTGTGAAGACTGACACAAAGTATTTATTAATTCTTCAACTATTTCCTTTTCTCCCATCACTAGCCTTCCTGCATCAATTTGGAGTGGCCCAATTTCTACTTTTGCTTCTTGTTTGTTTCTTATGTATTGAAATAAACTTTTACTATCATTTCTAATATTACTGGCTAGCTTACCTTCATATTTGATCCTCTCCTTCCTTATTTCTCTCTTTGTTATCCTCTGTTTGTTTTTGTAGTCTTCCCAATCGTCTGATTTCCCAATGCTCTTGGCCACTTTATAGGCTCTCTCTTTTTCTTTGATACATTTCCTGACTTTCTTTGTCAGCCTTGGCTGTCTAATCCCCCTCCCCGGATAATCTTTCTTTCCTTTGGGATGAACCTCTGTACTATGTCCTCAATTACACCCAGAATCTCCTTCCATTGTTGCTCTACTGTCTTCCCCACTAGGCTCTGCTTCCAATCGATTTTCGTCAGTTCCTCTCTCATGCCCCTGTAATTACCTTTATTTAACTGTAACACCATTACATCCGATTTTGCCTTCTCTCTTTCAAACTGCAGACTGAACTCTACCATATTATGATCGCTGCCTGCTAAGTGATCCCTTACTTTAAGATCTTTTATAAAGTCTGCCTCATTACATAGCACTAAGTCCAGAATAGCTTGCTCCCTTGTGGGATCCATCACAAACTGTTCCAAAAAGCCATCCTGTAAGCATTCCATGAATTCCCTTTCTTTGGGTCCACTGCCAACAGTATCCACCCAGTCCATTTGCATATTGAAATTCCCCCATGATCACCATGACCTTGCCTTTCTGACACTCCCTATCTATTTCCTGGTACATCTTGCGCCCCTGGTCCTGACCACTGCTGGGACGTCCATACATATCTCCCATTATGGTTTTACTTTTGCCTTTGTGGTTCCTCAGCTCCACACAGCCTCCACATCATCTGATCCTATGTGATTCAGTGCCATAGATTTAATTTCACTCTTAACTAACAAGGCAACTTCGTCCCCTCTGCCCACCTCTCTGTCATTTCGATAAGTTGTAAATCCTTGGATGTTTAACTGCCAGTCCTGAGCCCCCTGCAACCACATCTCTGTGATGCCTACCACATCATAATTCACGATGATTTGTGCTGTTAATTCATCTACTTTGTTACGAATACTACAAGCATTCAGGTAAAGCACCTTAATGCTAATTTTCTTGTCCTCATGATTTCCATCACCTCTTGTAATATGTCCTCAGTTAGCTTTCCTTTTTGCTTCATTCCTGGTTGCCTTGAACTTAAACCCTGCACACTTGCTAACCTGCAGCTTATCTTTCTACTTGACTCCATACTCCTTGTTGCTTTCCCTTTCCCTTCCCCCTCGAATCACGCATTTAAAGTCCTAGTGACCACTTTTTTTATCCTTTTTACCAGAACACTGGTTCCAGATCGGTTCAGGTGGCGATTGTCCCATCGGTACAGATCGCTCCAGTTCCAAAACTGATGCCAGTTAACGGATAATGGAATAGGCATGAATTTTAAAATACATTGTCAGGGTGTTGCCATCATAGGCCAAACTGACAATTATTGTCCAGCCACAGTTTTCCTGAGAAAGCTTGAATGAACTCTGAAGGTTTTAGATGGTCTTTAAGAATAAACCACATTGCGGTCAGACTGGGTCTGGATAGCAGATTTATTTGCTTAAAACGCATGATAGTAGTGAAGCAATTGGATTTCTACCATGAATACTCACTCTTTTATGGACACAAGCTTTTGTTTCCAAATTTTTAAAAGCCTGAATTAAAATTATCGAATTGCAAGTAGCATTTGAATTTAAGTATTCCTGGATTATTTATCCAGGTTTCTCCATTATCAGTCTTGTAAACTAACCACTACACTACCACACCCTGATATTATATTGTCAAATATAATTCCGACTGTCACCACTGACTGTAATTTCAAGCCACTGACAATTTTTCTTCCACTGTAGTGCACCACTGAATAATGTAAACTGACACTGGTGGCTTTACCACTTAAGTTTAATGCCTGATTGGTTCTTTCAGTATTCCCTTCAAATTTTGTTCATGCCCTGTGCTTTTTCCGCTTGCCTTCTCCTCTCACCTGGCATCCTGGTAATGTTCCAGTTCTTCGTCCTGCAATATTTGGTCTGTTTGTGAAGTCTCATGTTCCTCACTGCCCAATTCACTCATGCTGTGTTGTCGAGAACTATGCAAGTTTACTCACTGGAAACGAAGATGTTATCTGCTTTGCATGAGATTTCTTTGACATCTCAACAGATGCTCATATTTCCACTCATGCTATGTCTTTTAAGCATGTGCGATTTTTCCTGCCTCAGTTAAAAGCAAGTGCTGTAAAATAAATACTATAGATTAGCAGAAAATTAACAGATAGTGTTGTATTTCTCCTTTTGCATGGCGAGAGGTTTGTTGAATATATTAGAGTTTTCAGTATATGGTCTTTTTATCTCAAGTATATTCCATTCAAAACCAGCTTAGCTGATGGATTTGTCTCCCGGTCAGCCAGATAATGTGCCAGAGTTGGAATACGGTCAGGCACATGGAGAAAGCAACTAGATTAATGACAGCACAGGATGTGTGGGAGTGGTTATTAGGAGGTAGGTGGGATGCTTTAAAATCCAGAGTTGTGAGGGTTCCCAATAGGTGGGTGGGCACCTGCTCAGGTATCATGGGACAGGAGCTTGATTTCCAATCCTAGGAAGAGTGCAGAAATTTGAGATTGATGCTGGGTATCACAGCCTGACTTACACTTCTGAAATGTCAGGTTTCCTGGATAGGAGCACTTTGGGTCAGGAAGAGGCAGTAGTTGGCTAGGGAACAGGGGACTATGTGGGGAGGAGTCTAATGCTGGACATGTAAGTCAGCACTCCTATTCATCTTGGTTCCACAAACTGTGCTGAAAGGGCATCTTTTCCTTGAAATACCCCTTGCCTTTCTTTAGCTGTTGGGTTTTCTGAAGTCAGACAAACCTTAATGACCAGGAAGCATTGGAAGATCGATCTGCTATGAAGGAAACAACCTAATGATAATAAATCAGCAACATGCCACCGAGGCAAGAATTGCTTGCCTCCCACCCCCAAAGCAGTTCCACCTCCTCTGGCATAAGTGGATTGAGGACTGGTTAAACGTTTTTTTAAAAATTGACATTTTTGCATGATTAAAAATTAAGTTTGCGCCCCAGCCAAATTGTTTACTTTAGCTGTTTAAAGAAATTGAAGTAACTGCAAGAGAAAGCAAAAATATATTGATGTTAATTATATTGCTTTTTAATTATTCAACTTTGAGATGTAGACATAATTGGTCAAAGCCCCTCTTTCAATTATATTTCACAAAATATAAAATTGGTGATGATGTTAGGCCTATGCAAAGTATTGTGTATGTATATTGAAGAAAAAGTTTTTAAACGTGACTAAATTTTACTTGTCTTACTCTGTAGCGGGTATAAAAGATTGGAATTCCCCATTCTGAGATTATTTTTGTCATGATCAGGTACAAGTAGTCAGCATACTTTGACATGATCAATCAAATGTGACAATCTTGGTTAGGATGATAACAGTCATATGGTTTCCTTAAGAAACTTAAATTAATGGGTGCAGAGAAAGTAGTGTCAATGTTTCAGGACCAATGACCCTTCATCAGAACTATTAGTCCTTCATCAGAAAAGTGTCGCTGATCCAAAATGTTGACTCTGCGTTCTGTTCTCAGTTGCTGCCAGACCTGCTGTATTTCTCCCAACTATTTCTATTTTTGTTTCAGGTTTCCAGAATCCAGAGTTTTTGGTTGAATATAAATTAATGGGGTTCATTTGACTCTCTTGCTCAATGAAAATAATGCCCGACAAAAAGTGGCCAATGGGCTACCACCTCATTGCCACCAAAGCTTTGGGTAGCCCACTCTACCTCCTAAATCAGACGTTAAGGCTTTCTATTGCAAATTCTGGTCTGTTTACGTCAAGTCCTACCATTTCAGTGCTGATAAAACTTGGTCCTTGATGATGGGCTAGACCTCCCCATTGGGACAGCTGGATGGCTATGGAATTTCACAGCATAAATGAATACCCCAGGGCTGGTTCTGAAAGACCTGCCCAAGTAGCTCCAATCACCAACTCCTGCCCTGCAACCTTTTATCCTTTTAACTAACTTTTTAAGATATCATGGATTTTGCTTGAAACCTATTTCTAGTGGGATCATTACAGATCTAACATTCCTGTTGGCTGAAAACTGTCTAAGTCTTTCCATTAGCTTTCATGCTGAGGATCTTAGTCACAGAAAAGGTACTTAGTGTGCCTCCACAGAATATATGTGTCACTATAGTACAGACCACACCTAAAAATTTATGTACGTTCACACTGTTGATGAATGACATTGAAGTTAGATCCCTAATATGGAACAGCTCAATTTTAATACGTAAAATATTAAAAATATATCAGCTGAATCTGTCCAGTGATTTATATTTATTAAAAGAGCATGCATGAAGCCACTGTTTTTTTCCCCATTGATTAAACTATCAGGTTTGGTGTGAGAATAAATCACTCCTGTCCAAATGTTTACTGTGTAACTGCAGCAATCATTATATCTTTCAGTCTGTGCATCGCTTGAAGGAAAAGTAATCTGAGAAGGAGACTCCCCTTGACAGTGAAGCCTTGATTTATACGCCAGCAGCCTGAAGTGTATTTATTTATTTCAGAACTTTGATACCATTATTACTAAACTTTTCTTTATTTTTGTGCAGGCATAAAGGTTGTAGTTATTCATCTGGGTGTCGAAACGACATGCGAGACATGTTATTGAATTGCTATCAGGCCATTTGATCAATTGTTTTTTTGATTAATCTCCAAAGTTCACAAAGTGAGTACTAAAGAGCCATCTGTAATTGTTATCATTTTCCTAAGGGAATTTGGAAGGGAATTGATGCTGATTGATTTCCTTCTTCAAAGTTTTCTGTCCTTTCCCCCCACTTTTCCTTAAGGTGCCGGCTAACGCTAGGTTTTATTGGCATCAGGTACCTCTCAGTACGTCACTCAAATGGCCATTTTTCACCCGTTATAGACCATGAATGTCTGCTTGGCATTTCATTGTGCATGTCATCACATCTAAAGCCAATCCTGTCACTACTTTAACTCAGTTCTCACAGAGAGCATTTGCCAGGTATTTTCTGTGTGCAGTTTAGTCTTATGCTAATACCAGCACCTGAATTGCTGTTTCAGCTGAAGACGTAATGGGCTCACATTTATATTTGCTATCCTGAAGTAGTCTACATTGTACAGAATGCATATCTGGAGCAGTGCCAGTGCTCTATCTGCTTGAATCATTACAGTTCTAGATGACAGTATTCCACAGTGACAAATTTAGGAAATTCGTGAATATTGACATGGGGTGGAACCTTATACGGGTCTGAGTGATGTGGATTATGGCGAGATTAATGGCAGAATCAGAGACAAGTCTGGCAAGGTTACCTCAACGTCAGGAACATTGTGCTCCATCTTTTACATCTTTGTGGATTGGTGAATGAGCATTGGTATCTGACATGTGCCAGTCTCTAAGAACCCACATGGCACATCTCCGATCGACTTACTTCAATGCAGCACCTTGGGTTGCACCAGCAAATGCAGCAGCAAGGACACTGTGTGCTCAGGGACGTGCACCCAACTCATGGACTGGTTGCACCCTGGTGGGTCCTGCAGAGTGGTGATCTGTTTCAGTGTCTTCAGCGTAGTGGCTCCATCCTGGGACAGCAGCAGTCTTGGTGATGAGGTGGGCCTGGCCTAGGATCCCAATGACCCGAGATTCCTAGGCAGCTTCTGTGGAATCTTGTGGCCTGGGATCCCAACAGCCCAGTGTGATGGTCTGCTTCAGTGATGGCTTCGATGTTGGCTTTCTGCAGCGGTGGAGAATAGGGTTCCTGTCTTTTCCTCAACCTTGGGAACCCATCAACTGTGAATTGAACAAAGGTGGACTTTGTCTTAATTTTTTAAATATATATGATTTCTGTTATTAATAAAGGCATCTTAAACACTTTTCATTATATTTTTACAAAGAATACAAGTGACAATAAATGAATATTCTGCTCTGTTTAGCCTTCATTCAGAGGGGTTCAGGCACAGTAAATCAAGGACATCCTCTGATACCAGTACTGGGGCTTGGGTGCAGTCAGTCAGCCAGCAGGGTGATTAATGTCAGGGTGCTCTCTACATAAATTGAGAGAACCTCTATAAGACCTGTTGCCTGTCTTGACTCTTTCTGCACTACTTTGGTCTGTCTTCCTCCTGGAATGAAAGGGACGTAGGCATAAGGTGACATGAGAGTGGGTGGCACAGTTGTTACTACTGGTGCAGGGGGAGAGGTGACCCAATTAAATGAGTGGGCAGCACAGAAAGGTAATGGTGCAAAACAATTTTCACCCAGTGCAACAGTAAGCAATGCTGGAGGCAGCACCCGTCTCAGTGCTTGTCTGGGTGCCTTGCAGTGTTTTAAGTTTGGGCCGGTGCCAGGGATAGTGGTCAATGCAAAATATCTTAACAGTGCTGAGTTATTCTCGGATTGTGCGAGATAAGATGGGGCTAGAATTGGACAAGAGAGATGCCATAAAAGTAGGGTAGATAGTTAATGAGATGACTTTAGCAAGATATAATAAGTAACTCACAAAACTTGTGGTGAGAATCCTCCAAATGATTCTATGCAACTTGCATTTGAACAAAAATATGTAAGGTTCAGCTCTTTAGGATGAAAAAGAAAGATAAAAGATTGGTCTGTGAATTGGAGGGGGAATTGTTGGCATTTCCATTATTCTGTTACTCTTTTTATTCTTTGTGGTATATGTTGCAGGGGGGAAACGCTGTTCAAATAGGATTGACAGCTGCTGTGAATGTTATAGAGATTATGTAATGTAGCCTCCGCAGCAGTAGGTGGATAGTTATTAGGTTTGGTAGCTAAGGCACTAACCGAATGGATTGCATTTCCCTAGATGATAGTAAATTCCTTGAGTGTTTTTGTGTCTGTATGGTATTCCATTACATTCCTGCCTTGGACCTTGTAGATGGTGGAGCAACAACACGGAGTCAGAAAGTCAGCTATGCAGTGACTAGTCCTCTTAGGTTGTCCCTTGGGATGAAAAAAAGGAGAAAGTGAGGACTGCAGATGCTGGAGATCAGAGCTGAAAATGTGTTGCTGGAAAAGTGCAACAGGCCAGGCAGCATCCAAGGAACAGGAGAATCGACGTTTCGGACATAAGCCCTTTTTCAGGAATGGGGAAAGTGTGTCCAGCAGGCTAAGATAAAAGGTAGGGAGGAGGGACTTGGGGGAGGGGCATTGGAAATGCGATAGGTCTTCCTCCAACCGTCGTGTTGCTATGGTCTGGTGATGGAGGAGTCCAAGGACCTGCATGTCCTTGGCGGAGTGGGAGGGGGAGTTGAAGTGTTGAGCTACGGAGTGGTTGGGTTGGTTGGTCCGGGTGTCCCAGAGGTGTTCTCTGAAACGTTCCGCAAGTAGGTGGCCTGTCTCCCCAATCGGGTGCAGCGGATGCAATAAATGATGTGTGTGGAGTTGCAGGTGAATTTGTGGCGGATATGGAAGGATCCCTTGGGGCCTTGGAGGGAAGTAAGGGGAGAGGTGTGGGCGCAAGTTTTGCATTTCTTCGGTTGCAGGGGAAGGTGCCGGGTGTGGAGGTTGGGTTGGTGGGGGGTGTCGACCTGATGAGGGAGTCACGGAGGGAGTGGTCTTTTCGGAACGCTGCTAGGGGAGGGGAGGGAAATGTGTCCCTGGTGGTGGGATCCGTTTGGAGATGGCGGAAATGATGTCGGATGATACGTTGTATATGGAGGTTGGTAGGGTGGTAGGTGAGGACCAGTGGGGTTCTGTCCTGGTGGCGGTTGGAGGGGCAGGGCTAAAGGGCGGAGGAGCGAGAAGTGGAGGAGATGCGGTGGAGGTGAAGATGACCTGTTTCCAATTTGATTTGATAGATTCTGAAATGGCTGATAAATCCACTGGGCAATTTGAGACTCTGCAGACAAATAGAACAGTTGGTACTGAAGGATTGCTCAAAAACATTATTCAGAGGTTTGTACACTCCCTCTGACATCTTGACCCTGCCTCTGCCTGCTTCCAGACATATCTCTTAATGTGTTCCATGCCTTCCTCAATAGACCTTCTCATTTTGTTCAGTCACAGCAGGGTCTCCCATGAATTAAGGTAAATAGACAAAGTATTTTCCCCGGGTGGGGGAGTCCAAAGCTAGAGGACATAGGTTTAGTGAGAGGGGAAAAATTTGAAGAAGACCTAAGGGGCAACTTTTTCATGCAGAGAGTGGTGTGCTTATGGAATGAGCTGCCAGAAGAAGTGGTGAAGGTTGGCACAATTACAACATTTAAAAGGTATCTGGATGGATACATGAATATGAAGGGTTTAGAGGGATATGGGCCAAATGCTGTCAAATGAAAGTAGATTTATTCAGGATATCTGGTCAGTGTGGATGAGTTGAACCAAAGGGTCTGTTAAAGGATATGTTTGATCTCTTCAGAAATGCTTTGAAGAATTACTAAAGCATTTCCATTTTACTGTCAGGCAGTAGATAAGCACCAGGAGCAAAAGTAGGCAATTCAGTCCCTTTAATCTGCTCCACTATTCAATTCAATCAAGGCTAATCTCACCTTGGCCTCAACTCCACTTTCCTGCTGAGCCTCATAGCCGCTTAAATCATTACAATTTCCTCCTTAAATTTATTCAATGTCTCAGCTTCTACCATACTCTGATTCTTTTAGAGAAGTAATTTCTCCTCGTCTCTGCTTTAAATCTACAATCCTTATCCTAAAATGATGACATCTCTTTATGGACTGTCCCACATGAGGAAGCATCCCTCTATATCTACTTTTGTTAATCCCCTTTATGCAATTGAGATGTCCTGCCCAGCGAAGCTGATTTAGAGCCCCTGCTTTGGTCTTGCAGATACAGTATGGATATTGTTAATCCAGTCAAAAGTCTGGACTGCTTCGTTATTGGGCAAGTTGTGAATGGTAATGAAGAGTGTAGAATCTCAACAATCACCTCCACTTCTGATCTTTCGCAGACAGTGTGTTATTCATGGAGTAGCTGAAGCCAGCTAATTTGAGTAGATCAAGGACAAACAAAGACCACATCAGGGAACAACAATTTAATCAGCTTTTGGTGGCTTTGGCTGAGGGACTGGTTTCGAATTAAAAACTTCTAATAAAATAAATAGAACATCATCTTTTCTTTCTGAGAATGCAGTGATCACTAACTGAATATTGTAAATCAGAGCATAGTAATGATGACTCACACAAAGCATGGTCATTTGCATCTTTGGTTGGAATGTTTTCTTTGCTGAAGAACATTTTCTGTGAGTGGACTAATATTAAATTGGGATTAAGTTTAAATTTAAATGGCTGAAGATTTATTTCACAACTAAATTTTCCCAATGAACTGTTTTGAGTCTGTTCTCAGATGAATATGATTGGGTAGACCTCACACGAGAATGGATTGTAAAAGATCTGCAGGTGGAATTTGCTTGGTGGGACTTCTTTATCCATGTCTTTGTGTATTTTAATATGTTTCTTTGTAATGTTTTTACTACTCGTTGGAAATAAATGCAAAGGCATGCTGTGCTATCTTTTGCGACAGGGCTTCTTGTGACACCTTGAACACTCATATTTACCTAACGTCACCTGCTACATTTCTTTTTCTTTACTGATGACTATTTTCCATGTAATGGAAGCCCAAAGATAAATTTCCATTTGGAATTGGAAATAAAATTTGAAACTTTGACATTTTAATGTAGCTGCATTTAGCCTTATCCTTCAATATACTATTGTAGCTGTATATTATAATCTCATTTATCATGTTTCTGGGCATGGTAAGATTTAATCCAATATATTTATTTATTCTATATTTATTCTAATAATTCTGTTCTGCAATTACATTAGTTTTATAAACATAAGCCTTTCATATGGCAAAATGCATTTCTTTCATCAGTATCAATGGTACAGGGGCTTTTATTGGATGGTGAAATATTGATACTACATGGAACCTGAACACTATACTTGGGGTCAGTGCCTATCATAGAATCTCAGAGTCAATCACCATGGAAACAGACCTTTCAGTCCAACCAGTCCACATCAACCATGTTCTCAAACAAAACTAAGGTTCCTCATGGGAGACTGGTTAGCAAGGTTAGATCTCATGGGATACAGGGAGAACTAGCCACTTGGTTACAGAAAGGTAGAAGACAGAGGTTGGTGGTGGAGGGTTGCTTTTCAGACTGGAGGCTTGTGAAGAGTGGTGTGCCACAAGAATCAGTGGCAAATGGGACTGTTTCTGTGGTGTACATTTCTATGACTCTATGATTCTAATCCCACCTGCCTGCACTTGACCCATATCTCTCCAAACCTTTCCTATTCATGAACTTATCCAAATGCCTTTTCAATGTTGTAACTTTACCCGTATCCACCAGTTTCTCTGGCAGTTCATTCCACATATGAACCGCTCTCTGTGTAAAAGAGTTGCCCTCATGTCCTTTATGAATCTTTCTCCTCTGCCCTTAAAAATATGTCCCCTCATTTTGAACTCCCCCACCCGAGGGAAAAGACCCTCGGCATTTGCCTTATCTATGCCACTCACGATTTTATAAACTTCAACAAGGTCACCCCTCAAACTCCTACGCTCCAGTGAAAAAGGTCCTAGTCTTTCCAGTCTATTTTTATATTTCAAACTGGCTATTCCTGGCACGATCCTGGAAAATCATTTCTGAACCCTCTCCTGTTTAATAAGATCCTTCCTGTAGCAATGTGACCATAACTGCACACAGTACTCCATAAGAGGCCTCACCAATGTCCTGTACAACCTCAACCTGATGTCCTACTCAACTGGCTGAGCAATGTAGGCAAGCATGATAAACATGTTTTTTTAACAACCCTGTCTATCTGTGATGCAAATTTCAAAGAATTACGTACCTGCGATAGGTGGCAGACTGGATTTCCATGCCTGTTCACTTACATTGATATTGTGAGATTGACCAATATTAAGTCCTCAGCAACGTGAAGGTTGATTCCCTTAGAAATGGGGTCAGAGTTGCAATGTTAAAATGTTGCTTTGGGACAGAAAGAGCCTTCTGGACTATCTCGACAGAAACAAATACAGAGTTATGAACACAGCCCAGTCATCACACAAACCAGTCTTCCATTGACTGACTCCAGCTACACTTCCCACTGCCTTGGAAAAGCTGCCAATAAAATTTATAGACCTCTCTCATGCCGGTTATACTGTCTTCCACTGTCTTCCATCAATGGGCGATGTAAAAGTTTGAATATACTATTGAGCAGATTCAAAAACAGCTTCTTCCCCACTGTTTCAGACATTTGAACGGAGTTCTCAAATGTTAATATTGATCTCTGTCTCTGCGCCCTGTCTGTGCTGTAACACTGTATTCTGCACTCTGTTCTGTTAACTGTTGCACTTTGCATGGTTCAGTCTGCCGTAGAGCACGCAAAACCAACACTTTTTACTGTACCTCAGTAAATGTGACAACAGTAAATCAAATCAAATTAAAAATCATCTGATGCTGCCTAGTTAACACTGAATCTGCATCAATACTGGTTCATTGGCTGATCCAATGTCATTTGCACTTTGGACCAAGTCCCCCAAACCAGCATGACCTCCTCTAACAACAGACACTAATTCACTTCCACTATCTTGAACTCTAAAGGTAGTGTTTGCCCCGAACTCACTCTGGCACATGAAGAGTCAGAACTACTATATAGTATCCATACACTATAACCAGAAAATAATCCCGTGGTTTTAACCAGTCTGGTGCCATCATCACTGTGGATGGGACATATAGTGCCAGCTCTCTTGATAGCACAATTGGCAAATTCTGAAGGATGTTGAATGTGTAGAGGTGGCAAAGGTGGGCTGAGGGATCCTGGATGATGATTTGATGGATAATCCTAGGGGGCATAAGCTGACATGGGAGTTGAGTGGAGGATGAGGAGAAGGGTTTAGCTGGCATTTAAAAACTGTCAGGGGACCAAAGTCCACTTCCTTAAGCACCCAAGTGCAGCTCAAAAATTACATTGTGAACTAAGCCCCAATGTAAAAAGACCAACATTATGAAGTCAAACTTGAATCAGGTGTGTTATTTGTAATCTGCGAAAATGTGCAGGCCTCATTTTCCTAAGCCAACAGGAAGGTTTGGTCCTTTTTGTCTGGTTGTAAATTTTAAAGTCCCATATCTGATCTGAGGTGATAGTGATTTGCCTGCATGTATAATATTACGGAATCACCTTCACATCAACAGAAAATGTACAATACACTGTCTGAACGTTAAATTCCTCTGATCTTATAAATATTGAACCCAGTGCAGATTTTAAAGAGAATAGTTTATGTTGTATATATTTTTATAATAGAAATATTGATTATTTTGAAATGAGACAGCCTCATGTTATAATAGAATGAACAAAATAAAGGGTCAGATGTAACTCTTCTGATGTGGTTTTTAACTTCTGATGTGAACTGGAGGGAAATTCTTACATGCAGCGGAAGGATTGAATCAGATAAGGATGTGGATTTTAAATGACAAAGAAAGTCATTTTCAGGGTCTTTGGAGTGGTTTTCTATTCAACTTTGTAGAGTCTCACTGAAAGTTTTTAGTCAAAGTGAAGCTGTTATCAACAAATATAGTCAAGTAATGGGACGTATCTTAAAGACATTTGTATCTAAATCAAAGAACCCTTTTTCTAATCTTGTATAGATCAGTAATATTAATAAGAAATTTATGGCATTCCACTTTCAAAAGGGCCTTAAAGACTTTGAACTGGTTCATAGATCAGTGAAGTTTCCAAAATGTTGAGGCAAGTAACAGAATTAAATTTTCAACAAACCAAAGACATAGGGAAAAAGTAAAGCATTTTTATTTTGGGGCTTGAGTTTGGGAGCTATACAAACACTTTGCTGATATGCAATTGTAACAGGGAGCCTTGCCCATTTTCAGCAGCTTTTGTAAAATGGCAGTCACATTTCAAAAAAGAGGTAACTACTTGGTGAGGAATCAACTTTGAAGGGATAATTATAGACTGAGGTGATCTGATGCTGTGCTGGCAAGTATAGGTCTGCTGCTGCTGGGATTAGGTGGTAGATCCTGCAAGTATCGTGTCATGAATAAATGCTGGAAATGCATAGAAAATCATCACAGGAGGTTTGATATGTGGTAAAGTTTGTGACACCATGGATTGTACATGGTCAGTGCAAACCTTACCTTATTCTATTTTGCAGAACAATTTAAATGAGATTTGTTAACTCGTAGCACTTAAGCTGTTCTAACCTGGTTAGCTCAGGAGGTAGAACAGGAGATTCTTACATTCCAGGGTGGTGGGTTTGAGCCTGACTTTGGGTATTATGCCTTATCAAGTATATTTTGTAAATAAAATAAGTATCACACATAAAACTACCAATAAATAAGAGCCCATGTTGCTGTGGCATTGATATTAATAAATAATTGACACACTAATAGAAAATCGAGGTTTGGAATAAAGGGGGCATTTTCAACCTGTTACTCGTGGAGTACCACAGGAGTCAGTGCTGGGCCAGAATTACTTACAATATATTTTAGTGACTTGGCTGAGCATATTATCTATACATTAGTCAGGTTTGCAGATGGCACAAAGTAAGTGGGAAGGCAAGTAGCCAGAGTAACAGAGTCTACAGAGGGACGTAACAAGGTTAGATGAGTGACCAAAAACTTGTCAGATAGAATATCAACTGAGACAATATGAAGTGATGCACTTTGGCAGGAAGAATGGAAGAATGAAATATTATTTAAAAGGGAAAAGACAGCAGAAAGCTGCAGCACTAATGGATTTGGGAGTGCCCATGTGTAAATCACAAGAGCAAACATCCAAGTACAATGAGTAATAGGCAAGGCAAATGGACAGTTGGCCTTTATTTCAAAGGGAATCGAGTAGAAGAATGGGGAGGTTTTGGTAAAACTATAAAAGGCACTACTAGTTATATCATGCCTGGAATACTGTGAACAGTTTTGGTCCCCTTATCTAAAGATATACTGGCATTGGATGCAGATCAGAGAAGGTTTACAAAGTTAATTCTGGGTTTGGAGGGATTTTCTTATGATTGGAGGTTAAGTAACTTGGGCCTGTACTCATTACAGTTTAGGAGAATGAGAGGAGACCTTATTGAAACCTTATTAAGATTCTTAAGGAGCTTGACAGGATCAATGCAGAGCAGATGCTTTCATTTTTGGGAGACCCGAGGCCACAGGGCATTCTGTCAGAATAAAGGGTCTCCCATTTAAGACAAAGATGAAGAATATTCTTTTTTCCTCCCAGAGGGTAATGTATCCCTGAAATCTTTACTGCAGAGGGCTGTTGAAACTGGATTGTTAAATATATTCAGAGCTGGGATAGATTTTTAATCAGTAAGAGAATTGAAGCTTGTGGGGATAAGGCAGAAAAGTGGACATGAACAGAGAACAGACTTAATGGGCTGAATGGCCTAATTCCACTCCTATGTTTTTGGTCTTAAGGTTTTTGAGTTAACAAAACAGCTACCGGACCATTTCTCTTCACTATTTTCTGTTAAAGTAATTTATGCTTCTGCTCTGAATTAGTAGCCTACATTTTTGAACTAGAATTTCCTGCCTATTGACTGTAAAATTAATGTTAACCAATCTGACTAAGAAACAGTGTGTTCTCGCTTTATAGATGTCTGCCAACATGTGGCTTAGAGAAGCTCCCAGGAGCTAATTTTTACTCAACTTCCGGCCTTTCCTGCCCTGCTACGTTTTCTTGTTTCTTTAAGAACCTTCAATCATGGAATGGCTAGTTCTTTTTTTCCCAAGTCTGAAGGAAAGATAACACCTGCAGTTGAAAGCTTCAAATTTCTGCCCCTTCTAAATAGGCAGAGTAATTTTTATGGAAGACACAGGCAGATGTTTTTACATGGTTGGAGATGAGGTGAGATAACATCCTTTCAGAGGCTTGTAAAGTGGAGTATATAGGTTGTTCAGCAAGAATGTTGCTGTGATTTTTAGTTAGCATGGATCTACTAACAGCTGTCTGCATTTCTTCCTTCACACATCCAGTCTTTGAGGTAGCTGCTAATATCCCTCAAAGTGGAAAATGCAAAGTGAGTTTACTTCACAGCAGGCAAGCAGTGGGAAAATGCTTGTGAAATGTAGAAATGATTGAGCAGAACACTTCTCAACCTTGCATCAAAATTGTCAAACTGTTTTTTGTATGGAATTGGTGCTTTGATCCAGCAGAAAACAATTAGGTAACAATAGTGCAACAAGCATTTACAAGGCACACAAAGAGGTGTGATCAGGATGTGGATGGCAAACCACAGAAGGAGGCATTGGAAAGTGCCCAAAAGGGGAAAATTTGACTGTAGTCATGGCAACTAAATAGGTAGTCTTCACTTTAATGACAATGATGTTCACACGCTCCTCACACTTAATGGGGAAGAAGGGTTTCAGGAGGTGGTTTGTAGTATAAAAAAGAAGTTGGAAATTCCCATTTATTTTTCAGAATGACTTTGAAGAAGCAGACATCCATGGAAGCACAAGTCAGGCAGAGCCCAATGTGATATGATGGACTCTAATAAGGTTTCAATAAGGGAAAATGTTGGCTCCGGAGGGACTTTGGTGACTGCAGGGACAAAGGGTATTCAGTTACGACTTTTCATTTGCAATCATGCATGACTTGTGATGACATGTTGCTGGTGAGGGATATAAGAAATTGGTCAAGTTGGTGATGAAGAGAACAGTGTTTAGAGAGGTTTCTAGAAACGGTAGAGTTGAGGAGATGGCGATAAATAATTTGGAGAACTTGCAAAGATATCTTGTCCAATTGACCATACAAAATGAGTGAACTTAGAAAGTGTATGTGACAGATTTGAAGAGATAAGACACCTTATGCAAATATATGGAAAGTTAAAGTATTTCTGTTAACTTAACTGTATATGGAAATAGGTACTATGTGCAAGGGCAATGATTTACAGCTATCAATTTGAAATTTTCTTGGATAAACATGATGTGGAGGAGCTGGTGTTGGACTGGGGTGGATCTTTTGCTATAAATTCTGTGTCTTATGATCCTGCCCCACTAGTCACCTGATGAAGGAGCAGCACTCTGAAAACTAGTACTTCCAAATAAATCTGTTGAACTATAACCTGGTGTTGTGTGATTTTTAACTTTGGATAAATATGGTAGCATTATTAGTCAAGTGTACATGATTTGGAGATACCGGTGTTGGACTGGGTGTACAAAGTTAAAAATCACACAACACCAGGTTATAGTCCAACAGGTTTAATTGGAAGCACACTAGCTTTCGGAGCGACACTCCTTCACCTGATGAAGGAGCGTTGCTCTGAAAGCTAGTGTGCTTCCAATTAAACCTGTTGGACTATAACCTGGTGTTGTATGATTTTTAACTTAGTCAAGTGTAATAGACTAGATTATAGCTATTTAAAAAGTGATCCTCAGTTGTTAGTTCTGAAATTTCATCACAGGAGAGGGTTATTTAGTTGACATCAGAATATTGACAGTAACCAATCTTCATTATATGAATTGCAATAAGATGGGATCAAAATGATTGCAATATGTTAAAGATACGATGTTAACCATACAGTATGTTCTTTAATTTTGTACTTAAAATATAGGCTGTGGGTTTACAACTGCGTAGGTATTTTTCCAATTCTTTCCCACTTTGTACTGAATATTTTTGTTATTATATTGCTCTTTCAGTGATAAGCCACATCCATGAATGACTGAGAGCTATATCCTTGACCAAATCTTTCCTTAGCAAAAGTCACCACACTTACAGCATATTCACTTAAAAATATACTGTTAAAGTCTAATATCATTACTAATATTATGTAAGCCATTGAAGCAGAATTATATAATTCTTTAACTCCTTAATATAATTCCTTAATTCTTTCCCTGTTTGTAATCAGATTTTTTGTTATATTGCTACTTTTTTGAACAATAACAGCTTATATTTACGTGACCATTTCTTTCTAGAAGGGCAAGGGCAGCAGATACACGGGAACACCACCATATTCAAATTCCCCTCCAAGTCACTCACCATCCTGACTTGGAAATATATTGCCGTTGCTTCACTGTCACTGGGTCAACTCCTGGAATTCCCTCTCTAATGGTATTGTGGGTCAACCCAGGGCAGGTGGACTGCAGCGGTTCACGAAAGCAGCTCAGCACCACCTTCTCAAGGGCAACCAGGGATGGCTCAGCCAGCGGCACCCACATCTCACAAAATGAATAAATAAAAAAACTTATGGAACATTTAATACAACAATGTGCTCACATTTTGATTGGGAAGTGGAGCTTTATTTTGCTGCTATTCTCACATCATTCCCTCCAGAATCAGTGACTCATGCTGGGCATAGTCTTATATCATTTGAACACTCCAGTAGCCATTCCTCATGCTAGAGCTGACCGTAAAGAGGTAGATTTCCAATCTGCGGTCATGAGCCTGAAGCATACATAATTTTTGGGAATTGACCCCTCGCCACATCTGCATTGCTCATACAATGTGATTTTTCAATATAAAAATATCTCCAAATTGTGGCATTGTTGAGCTTGAACACCCAATTACTGGCACTGGGCATTAACAAGGAAGTGGAACCTGCCTGGAAGCATGATCACTAAAGATACATGACAGCCAGGATGAGGTCTGCCAGTGCCTTGCAGAAAGGAGGAAGCAGTGCATCAAAGTGTCAGTAGCATAAATTGGCATGTGAGTGGTCAGATGGTCCAATGTGAGGTGACACACATGAACCAATGCAAGATCCTGCAGGTACTGAGATATGCTATCCCATAAAAATAATTTTAGTATCTCTCCACATTAAGCCTGAAAGCTCTGCGCTGACATGCAGGAGACTGGATTCAGTGATTTGCATATTGAAAACTGTCTTCTTATCCTGTCCCAATAACACACTCCACAAAGAGCTTAAAAAGGCCATTAATTGGAGACAAGCAGGTGTCTGACTTGCTTCACTGCACTTTGAGAATCTGTGCACACCCTGTCAGCAATTGACAGTCTCACCCATGTGAGTTTGAGCATGCTATTGATCTTGTCAGAGTGTCATTGCATCAGCATCCCACATGTTTTCCAGCATGACATTCTGGCTATTGATCAGGAACAGGAATCTTCCCTGATATCCTCCCTAACCTGGAGTCATAGATGTGCATGGCTACACCCCAATGACTTCAGTGACTCAAATCAACTAACTCTGTCGATATGCAGAATTGAACCTAGGTCAAATAACAACTGAAGATGTCCTTATTGTGGTAATTATAACAAAACATAGCTACTCTTACATAATGCTGCTTCAAATGCTTATAAATTAGTAATGTTACTGGACTTTGTAATATATTTTAACTCTAGCCATTGTGACCTTTGCTAAGGGTAGATTTGGTCAAGGGTATGGTACCCAGTATTAACACTGCTTACTGTTACCTTTAATGCCCAGTGAATGGTTTAAATATTCTCAGCTATACTCATGATCATCTGTGGGCAATAATTGTCTTGGGGCATAATAAGTGAGCCATAGTTTGGGCAGCTTCCATGTGAAGCATTAGTTTCTATTGCAGGACTTAATCTCCTTCTAAACCATATACCAGCATACACAGGGGGCTAACTCTTGAATGTTTTTGTACTGATAACTGCAATATTTCTGCACTATGGAGAAGTAATGATAGCAAAGGGCTTTGGGACCCGAAAAGCTGAGCATCCATGAAACAAGTTTAAAGGGATTGTATTGCTAAGAGAAAAAAATAAATAATCTAACTGTAAGGAAGAGGCATTTGTCTGTGAATCATATCCTGAGTGGGAACATTTTCACACTTCAGAAGGTAGCTATGAACTGAGACTATGACTGATGGGTTTCCGATTCATAGACATTGCCACAACAGTCTAGGTCAGAACCACTTAAAATTTGGTCACTGTGCCCTGGCACAGCAGGAAACCCAAGTGTATTCTTAAAACAAGCTCTTTGTTAATGGATCTGGCTGATTATTCATTGTTAAGGGCAAGGGCTATAGCGTTGCAATTTATCAGTTCACATTAAAATGTTCAGGATGCTGCAAAGCTTATTTTTCCTCTGATGAGATTTTGCAACAATAGAGTTCCTTTGCGATGTATTAATGTTTCAGTAATACAGCTCAGTAAACCAGACCATCTCCTGAGCATTAAAAGCATAGGCACATTCAGCTCTTTGATGTTTGTTTAATTACGAGTCTATGTAGTTAGGTAGTTATCAAGTGCACTACCAACCTCCTGGTTTGTTTTTGATAATTGTTTTCATGCTGCGTTTTTGCATCTGGAAATCCGTATGATTTGTAAATCAATTTTACTCCGCAAGCTTAACCTGCTGTATTGAAGGGATTTAATAACATCAAAATGGTAACTGCTGAGCTAATAAGGAGCATTTGAAATTAATCCAAGTTGGCTAATGATTTGCTTTCTTTTCAGGATCCAGGATTTTCAGCTTTTATTTTTGACAAGCTTCAAGTACCTGACTCTTCAAAACGAGGTCAAAACGAAGGTGAGAGCCGATGTGAGATTTGTGCAACACACCTGAATCAGCTGCGAAAGGAAGCCATCCAGATGGTGCACGCACTCGGCCAGTCAAGTCAGGAAATACCTGAGCTATCACAAAGTTCCATTGCAGTGAGCGGTGTTTCATCAAGAATTGCTTCTCAAAATATGGTCACCCTTTCATCACAAAGAGACTGGCCCCTGGTCACAGTACAAGGAAACAGACAACCTGGAAAATCAGGAAATGCAATCTCGAGCACAGAAAGAAGGAAGGGCCTTGGCTGGCCTCAGGCAGGCAGTCTTTCGAAGTCTAGTGTTCAAGTGACTGTTGGTTCCACTGGTCTTAGCAATGCCCTGAACTCAGTCACCATTCAGGCTCAGCAGTACCTTGAGGGTATGTGGAGTATCTCTAGAGTGAACAACTTTCTTCCAAATGCCTATTTGGTGAGTATTTTTACAGCTTTTATCAGAAAGAGCATAATACCTGAAAATCTAAAACTTGGCAATGTGCATATTTACTATTAACTAACGTGAACATTACCGCAATTGAGGAAAATAAAGGAGTTATTTGATACTTTTGAAGTTTCATGTGTAATCAAATTACAAGAATAGAAATGCAGAATACTGACCTGGCATCACATTACCTTGCTTGAAAGATATCCAATTCTGAGGGCAGCCACATTTTCCTTGAGTTAAACTTAGGGGTGCCTGAATCTGTTGTTTTTGGCCCTCCCTACCATTAATTCTTTCCTTTTCTTCAGCCATTGTCTTAATTTGACAAAAGACCAAGCTAAGTTTCCATCCAATATCCTTTCCATCCTGAAGAATTGCATCTTTTCACCTCTGTTGCATTACATGTCTCGATGCTCCTGTACCTACCTCAACTGAACTGTTGCTAAAACCCTCTTCCATGCTTTTGTCACCTTCAGATCTGTCTATTCCAGTGCTCTCCTGGCCAATCTCCCATGTTGCACTCTTCATAAATTTGACCTCATGCAAAATTTAAAAATCGACTACTAACCTGTTCACTCATCACTATTGCACTCGTTGGCCAGTGTTGACATCTGGTCTAGCAGCGACTCAAATTTAAGTTTTTTGTCTGTGTGTTCAAATCTCCTGATGACCTTGCCCCTTCCTATCTCTGTGAAACCCTGCAGCTCTCTGAGAACTCTGCCTGTTTTCCTTCTGGTCCATTACACATCTACGACATCCTTCACCACACAATTAGTGCCACTGCCATCAGCCTAAGCTCTCAAATTCTCTCCCATAAACCCTTTGCTTCTGAACTTATTTCCTTCTTTTAATACCCTTTGTGAAACTAACCTCTTTGACCAAATATTTAATCACCTTTTTTAATATCTTCTACTTTGGCTCAGTGTCAATTGTTCTTTGATTACACTCCTGTGAAAGTGCCTTAGGATGTTTTCATACTTAAAGGTGATTGTTATGGGTTACTTTGAGTTTTGACAGGTAAGAAAATAAATTATCCCTTAGGCAATAGTTGGAAAAAAATGTGTTAAGGAACCTACCACAAATCCAGCATTAATTTTTACAGGTACAATTACAAGTACAGGTACTTCAATTTGCCTTCATTCAATTCCCTCCCTTTATACCTCCTGTCCTGAAGGTGGCAGCTAACACTGAGATATGATTATTTTGGCTCTTTTGATATTTTGTCTGAGTGGTTATTCACACCCCAAAATGGGCAATGAGTGTCAGCAGTTTAGTCAATTGTAAATACATAATTGTTGAGCTTTACAACCATACACATTAATGTTCTAGCAGGAGTCACTTGATAACAATTATCAGTATGACCGCTGGTTATTATACCATTCAAGTCCTGAGGTATTGACAATTATAGAGGGATCTTCGCAACTTGACAGAAATCAGTCTGAGTTGAAAATGACACCATCTTTATTTCATAAAATTCCGACAGCCCAGAAAGAGGCCATTCAGCCCATCAAGTCCACACCAAACCCTCCAAAGAGCATCTCACTCAGACTCAGATTTCTACTGTCTTCCCATTACCCCACATTTATCATGGCTAATCCACCTAGTCTACACATCCCTGGACATGAGGGGACAATTTAGCATGGCCAATCCACCAAACATCTTTGCACGGTGGGAGAGAACACGCAGAGAAAAGCCCTGCAGACACGGGGAGAATGTGCAGACAGTGACCCAAGGCTAAAGGCACTGGCACTGTGAAGGAGTAGTGCTAACCACTGAGCCACTGTGCCACCCATTTTTATATTCACATTGCCTCCCACATATCCTAAAGGAAGCTTGCCTTAAAGGTTAACTTTTAATAATTTGTAGGGTTGATGAAATTAAGAAACTAAAGATTCATTTTGGTATTTAAATACTTGACCCACAACCAGGTTTGGGTCATGTCTGCTGTTGCCAGCACGAAGCCATTTGCAGTGCTGTTAGTTTGGAGTAATATGGCCAGATAAACTGATTGCAAAGTTGAACTCTGAAAAGTCTGCAGTTTCAGTTCAGCTGATGCTGTTTTTATGAGCAAAGTAGTATCTGTGCCACTCCTGCTGACTTCCTTTCGTTCTGTGACTGTCTGCTATTCCCTCAGCATTATTAGAGCCATTATATCAAATCAGAAGGTGACTGAGTGTTCAGTGACCTAGCGAAATGTCTCTGCTCCCCATATCAACCAAACATGATTGTTATGAGACCCTGAAAGCCCCTCTGAACACCAGTATCCACAGCCATGATATCAGCATTCTAAGTCAGCATGACAACAGTTTAGAATTTCTGAGCTTCCACCTCAGAACTCAGACACTGGGTAACAGTAACAGACGCATGATATTAGTGACCATTCATTGCATTATGGGGTCTACATGTGTGCTGATTGAATTGACCAGCACTTTGATGCTGGAAAATTTGAGCTCCAAGCTCCACACAAAACTTCCTATCAAGTTAGAGCCAAGCAGCGTCATGATCCTTGACAGTGACAAAAGGTTCTCAGGCAAATCTGCCAATGCAGCAAGCATTTAATTGTGCATTCCCATCACCCTTTTACTCTCAAACCATCAATCTCCTCAACAGTGCCATCTGGGGACCTGGCTATCCCTACCAATGGTGCCCAATGACACACGACCTGCAGATTGTATTCTACCCTCTAATTTACATGTGATGCTAGCATCTCAGCTACTGAAATTGAATGACCATGCTTCTTCTTCAATATTCTGTTGTTCCTTTTGGAATACAGGCTCCCATTTTAGTGCTTGACCAGGTGAGTGATGTGAAAGTGCTTTCAACAGGTTAGCCCGTGTCATGTATACCATAGAGAATTAGATTTATATCAAGACAGATATCCCAAGGTTTATTAACAGCCATGTACTGGCATCTCAGACCTACATGTCCAAGTAGATACTTGAATTACTGTTGCATTAGATACATTGTTGTCTCACTGAGTAATGGCTGGCTGCCATTAGACTGGCTGCTTATCTAACTGATTAACTTATATGGAGTAAGATTAAGACCTCTGTACTAGAATGTCACATGTGGAGACGTAATCTAGTTGGCCTAAAGATATACCACCCTTGAGACCTGTGCAACAAAACAACATCCCCTCTTTTCCCTTTGGTGAATGGGAAACCTGCTCTGATAAGTTTATACAAGGACACAAAAAAGTACATTATCTTTATTCGGTAAGATGACACTTTGGCAGACATACAATTTGACCAAATCTAGACCTTACACACTTACCATGATCTGGCTGTTTTGCTATGTTGTGCTGACTATCATTGTGGATATATGTGTATCAACTATCAGAGATCTAGGGTTGTTGTATGATATGATGCTTTCAGTATCAGAGTCACCATCTTATCTGAGGGATTGTTAGTCATGAATAACTTGAGTGTGTTATCTGTTTCATTGCCACATTTGACCACCATTTGTGACAATGTCATATAACCTGGGTGGACACGATGTAATGGCATCTTCTCTCAAACTCAAACAGGAGATGTTGAGGTTGTAAGTTGGCGCGCTAAGCTGGAAGGTTTGTTTTCAGAGGTTTTCAGATGTTGAACTCTGATTCTTTGTCTTGGTTAAAGTTGGGATAACTGACAATATGCTTGTTTGTTATGCTCTTGCATCTTTTTTCTCACTTCTTTCTAATAATGATTGAGTGTTAAGAATGTGTGAGGGAAGGATCATGTGATCTATTTGCTAAACATGAGCGCTGCAGTGAGGGTAAACCATTGCTTTGAGGAGTAGCACATAGATTTAATACGTTTATCAGAAATCTTTGGCAAGTAGTTTTCCATTTAATGATCATGGACTTTACTCCATGAACAATGCATTCTGTGAGAGGATTGGAATGAGAGGAGGAGGTAATGTGTTGAATAATCCTGCATATGTGTTGGAAGGATTACTAATGTACTGTGAATGATTATCAGACACAATTTATTGGAGGAATACCAAATATACTGAAAATGGTGATTAAGGTATCAACAATTATTGCACTAATGCTATGTTTCACAAAAGAGAGTTTGGTGAAATAGTCAGTCATTAGGATGTAGTCATGTCTGGCTTATAATGGTGCACCATGACTTAGAAGAATTTCATGTGGGCGTGAAAATTTTTTATAATTGTTGAGGTTGATAGAATTGAAATGTTTCACATAACCTTTGACTGATGTCCTTATTGATGCCATGTCAATAGATGGACTCACATGCCAGTCTCTTGTTTTATTCAGTGTGCATGTGACCTGTGTGTATATAGTCAAGTATATCATGAAGTAAAATCATGATAGTCATGTATTTGATTTTGAAAATAACTTTCTAGAGAGGCCAAATGCATCTTTGCGTGACCTGAAAGAGTGTGTTTGCTCAAGGACCACCCACTGATGATGATTTCTTTGAGCTATTCCAGCTGTACATCATCAGATATAGTTTACTGAATCGGCTTTATTCACTATAGCCAAAATGAATGAAAGCATTGTGGAGACTATCTTCTAACTCTACTTTCACAATATCCACTTGTAGGTATGGAGGAATTTCTTACTTCCTAGTTGGATTTGAAAATTAGCCATGTGTATCGAAAGTACTCATCTCTGAGCCTGGTCTGCATTGCACTTTGAAATTGTACTCGGATCTTCACAAATAGATGTTGTAGTCTTGGAAGTGTACTTGGAATGTTTTTTAACAGATAATTTCCTATGGTTTGTGTTCGGTATGCACCGTGAAATTCTTTTTGAGTAAGTAAGTGTGCAACCTTTTGCATTCAAAAGACCAGAGTGAAAGTTGTCCAGAGTTGAAACAGTTTGCCTGAGCTGTTGTAAAGATTTTAGAGTCAAAGAAAAGGACCTTTCATCTTTAATTGACAGGCTTTAAGGTTTCTGGGATGCATCTAGTTCCAATGTGACAAATTTGGAGGAATTAAAATATTAAAGAATACACTTATTGGATGATAAAGCATTTTCGAGCAATTAAAGTATATGTTGGTGATCTTCCTGCTGTACGTAAGGCATATCTTACTGGAGCAAATCTCAAAGAGGAGATACATTGGTTGCAACATTTGGAATATACAAGGATAAAAAATTAAATAATTGGAAAACAAGTCAGGATAAGACTTTTATTCTTAATGGTAAGGATCTGGGGAGAGTTGCTGAAAAAAGAGACCTTAGAATGCAGGTTCACTGATCCTTGAAAGTGGAGTTGCAGATAGATAGGATAGTGAAGAAAGCATTTGGTATGCTTGCTTTTATTGGTCAGTCCATTAGGGTAGGGGTCGGGAGGTCATGTTCCGGTTGTACAGAACATTGGTTAGGCCACTTTTGGAATACTGTGTGCAATTCTAGACTTCCTGCTATAGGAAGGATGTTATGAAACTTGAAAGGATTCAGAAAAGATTTACTAGGATGTTACCAGGGTTGGAGGGTTTGAGCTATAGGGAGACACTGAATAGACTGAGTCTATTTTCCCTGGAACGTTGGAGGCTGAGGGGTGACCTTACAGAAGTTTATAAAATCATGATGGGGTAAATAGACAAGGTCATTTCCCTGGGGTGATAGAGTCCAAAACTAGAGGGCATAGGTTTAAGGTGGGAGAGAAAGATTTAAAATGGACCTAAGCAGCAACGTTTTCATGGAGAGGGTGGTGTGTGAATGGAATGAGGTGCCAGAGGAAATGGTGGAGGCTGATATAATTATGACATTTAAAAGACATTTGGATGGGTATATGATTGGGAGGGTTTATAGGGATATGGGCCAAATGCTGGAAAATAGGGCTAGATTGATTTAGGCAATCAGGTTGTCATGGATAAATTGGACCAAAGAATTTGTGCCTGTGCAGTACAGCTCCATGACTCTAAAAGGAGATATATTTGTCGCCTTTGTCTTGCAGTGTAGACACCTTCCATTTTGATAAGGTCTGGTCTAATGCCATTTGACAAGTTGACTGACCTGAAGAAATTAATTTGGCTCATGTTGATTTGGCATTTTTTGCTGTTGAAAATTAAGCCTCCTGTTCTTATTGCTGCAATGTGCAAATGGAAGTTTTGTGTCACCGTCATGTTTAGTTTTCTCAGGAATTGCAATGTTAAATGTGATACAGAGACAATGTGGTAGTTATTTTATGATACAATCAATATATCATTGGAATATATCATGGCTGACAGATAATCCAAATGGTATTGAGAAAACGATATCTACCAAATGGGTTCCCAAGTTGTCACTTCCTATCACTCTGGGAAGAAGATACCGACCAATATTAGTTCTTCACAACCAATTCAGAGAAATGCTTGGCACATGTGAACTTAGAAAAATACTCTTTTAGGGAAAGAATCTTGTGTGGACATTTTAGTGCTATATTCAGTTGCTTTGAATCTAGATATACGTGTAGAAATGCTACCTTTTTGCCAAACCTAAGTAATGAATTGCATCAGTCTAATGCTGAACGTTGCAAATAATGTTGATTTGTATCTTGGAAACCAATTCTAATTTGACCTTATCATCAATGTGAATATTATTCTTAGGAGGAGGATTATGATGGGTTGGACATCAACTTTCAGGTGTAACGTTGCATCAACTTTTAAAATTATCAAGAGAATCAAGCTGCACTGATAGAGGTTCATCAGATCAATGTTGTGGTCAGGAATTGGTAGCTTTGGAATTGCGGTATCTGTTAACTTGTGGATTGTAATTAATTGTAGATCAGTGCAAACTGTTAGACCAATGATTGATGGTTTTACTGTATCATTGATATAGAATGTTTCAAGTGTCCATCCTGAGGAGCCACATTGGCATTGAAGGATGAAAGCAATGCAATGGGATGTCAGACCCATTGTAAACGGGTAATCTATTGTCTGTGGAGTGCACCACATTGTGTCAGCTTCCTGATGATATCTCAAGTCTGTGGTGTATCAGGTTGACCAATTGTATTTTTTGACTGGGATCTGCAAGCTCTAAAATTGTAGTTATCTCTTTGCTTGATAAACCTTAGCAATGTTTTGAACAATTTTATCTAGCATTTTAAGCTGTATTTCATTTGGAAGTCACTTTTCTGAATCTGAGCTGTCCTCAGCTCTTGTAAATTTTTTTTCAAAATTGGACACAATTATTCCTGTCTTTTAACAAAGACTGTATTCACAGTCGTTCCTTCCATGTACTTACCATGCCTCCATGCATTTGTTGCCTGTGGTCTCGGTTGCTAGACGTGACCTTTAGCTCTGAACTCAGACCTATGATAGGTGACTGTTAGGGAAGTAAGTTTTCACAATTGCCATTCCTGTTTTCTGTCCTTCAGTCTTTGGTACAATTGTGCTGTCATTAGGTTCTGCCATCATGATGTGGTATGATTAGCCCGTATAGCTTAAATCACAGAGATTCAGGTGCTTACTGAGACTGATATCTGAAAGTTTATTAACAACTCACTGTGTACACAAATATGACTGTCACACTTACATATACAGGAGGAAGTGAGGACTGCAGATGCTGGAGATCAGAGTCGAGGATGTGCTGGAAAAGCACAGCAGGTCAGGCAGCATCCGAGGAGAATCTGATGAAAGACTTATTCCCGAAACATTGATTCTGCTGCTCCTTGGATGCTGCCTGACCTACTGTGCTTTTCCACCACCACACTCTGGACACTTACATGTACAGCCTGGGTTGAATGCTTACTTTTTTTGACAATTAGAGCATATACATAGTTGGCTGACCCATTAGCTAACAGACTAGCTGCATGTCTAACCATTTCATTGACTGTGTACACATAATACTTCTTATACTAGAATGTCATGTTGTGACTTCATCTCATCTTTAAATTTATATTTAATATTAACTTTAAATTTATAATGCCTTTCTGAGATCTGTACAATAGTACAACAGTGAGTATTTCAAAGGAGAAAGGCACAAAGTTGGATAGTGGCTGTGGAAGTTGGAAGTTGGAAGACAATAAGAGGTTCATGCGTGAGCCAATTGCAGCTTACAAGTCAGAAGAAATTGTGGGAGAACAGGGAAGTGGAAGGTGAAAAGGTGGAGTCCTTAGGAAAATATTGCCATCCTTGATATTTTCAACCCCACCACCAGCCATGGCCTTCCTCATGGTCACTTTTAATGACAGCCAGCACTAGTGATCTCATGGGAGTAAGGACATGCAGCTGTACCTGTCTCCTGTTGTGAGCTGATGCTGCAACTGTTAATGGGGCTTGTGGTCCTCCTTAAAGAGGGAAATGGGTTTGGATAATGTGCTGTCATGGTTGAATAGTTAGCAGTGTGCGCAAGTTCTGAGATATGACTGTGAGGTTCGTAACAGTGCTAAATGTGTGAGGGTGAGGTGAAACTATGAATGTGGAGCATGAGTCATGCTTGATAAAGATTGGTGGTTGACGGAAAAAGGGCATGTGGTGAATTGACTGGTGTGTGAGGCGTTGATTTGTAAGGATGATGTGTGAAAATGCTTGCACAAATTTTGGCCATTCATATGAGATCATCGACTTGTGGCACTGCATTCAGGTCCATAGTTGGACTGTTGACTTTGACCACAATGGCTATCTCCTCCAGCTGTCTCCTTAGTTTTTATTTGGAGGGTGTCTGATGCCCTGAGGGTAAAGGATCTCTCCCTCCCTGTCTTCCTGTCCACTTTTTGCAGGAAGGCCTTCAGTGATGTCTCGGAGAACTTTATGCACAAGCTCTGGTCTGTTTCCCCATTTCCATTCCTCCTCCTGTTTGCAAACTCTTCAACCATTTCCAGTATTTGCCTCAGCCAGAATGCATTTTGCCTTCAATAGACTACGTGCTGGCTGTAAATGGTGACAACCCTGCATGAATTTGGGCTCCTTGCTGAGCTCTTTAGCATCTTCTGTCTGCACACTGCAGACATTTCAATTAGCAAGGCAGCACAATGATTGTGTGCTGCGAGCATTCCATTGAATGGGTGCAGATTAATTACGCATTGAGATATCAGTACTTGTTACTGAATTTGATCTGACCTCATTCGCCCCCCACCCAGTTTGACACATCTTGAGTGCAACTCAGTTTCTCTAATGCAGTATAAACGTAAATGCAATAGATAATGAGGATGATATTATTCTTTATACAACAGTAGAGTAACCAGGTCATTACATGATGTTGATGATAAACCAGATATCATATGTAGGGATCTTTTGCAATTGTAGTGTCATTAGTGAACCATAATGTCATTAATGCAATAAAGACATTTTGGATTGCCACGGCTCCTACCATCTGCTAACAAAGGAGAAGCTGCATGTATAATTTTTTAAAAATGTTCAATTTTCTTTTCCTGTATGTAAATCTTGCTGACATTTTTTTTTAAATATTGTAGAGCTGTGCATCCTATATTCTAAATGTCTTGATTTAAAACTCTTCATTCCTGTGTTCAAATCCCTTCATGCATTTGCTCATCTTTGTCCTTTTTTTAAAAAACAATCTTCAAACTATAGAAACCTCCGATGCTCTTGTATTCCTTCAACTCTGGTCCTTTACTCATTTCTCACTTTCCTCACCTACCATTGGTGGCTGAGTCCTTAGCCGACTGAGTCCCATATTTTGGAAATCCCTCCTGAACAATTTCTTGCTTCTCCTCCTTTTCACGCAGAGGGTGGTATGGATTGAGCTGCCAGAGGAAGTAGTGGAGACTGGTACAATTGCATCATTTAAAAGGCATCTGGATGGGTATATAAATAGGAAGGATTTAGAAGGATATGGGCCAAGTGCTGGCAAATGGGACTAGATTGGATTGGGATATATGGTCAGCATGGATGAGTTGGACCAAAGGGTCTGTTTCCATGCTGTACATCTCTATGGCTCTAAGACTCTATGACTCCTTTGTCTATAAAAATCTGTTTAACTCAACCTCGAATAAATGCAATGACCCAGCTGTTTTCTGGGAGAGAGAATTTCATGGGCTTATGACTAATATGGAAAAAAAATTCTCTTCATCTGTATTTTAAAAGTGAGATTTCTGATCTTCAGAATTGTGTCACCTAGTTTCTCCTATAAGGGGTATTGTCATGTTCCCTCAGGATCTTGGGACACCCTTGGGCATTTTATTACATTAGTGGCATTACATAAATGCAAGTTGCTGTTGGAACCCCTTTCTGTTTATCAGTGCTCTTTCCAATAATATGAGTAACAACACAGACTTTCTTTCCTCATGATTGATGAAGGTGATCTTTGAGATAACTGAAGACGTAGGATCTATCACCCAGGTCAGCTACCTTCAAATACTGAGTGCAGCATTTGAGGAGATTACACATGTTGACAGATGGCATTGCTCATTTGCACCCTTCTCCACAATAACCTGATGCTTTGCGCATTCCCTTAGCAGTCCCCCTATCTGTAACGTCAAGATTACTATGGTGCATATTTACTCATTTGGATTGTTCCAGGGATCAGCTGCAGAACTGGATCTCACAGCTTGTACCTTGTTATGCTATTGGGCAGGTCATGAATGGCCTATTCCAGAAGACATGTGGCTACATCTATTTTGAGCCAGATAGATAAGTGCAGGCACAAAGGGTGTTATTGGGCTTTGCTGCTACTGATGGATTTCCTTGGATCGTGGTTGTCTTTATTGTGGCACCCTTTAACTCAATTTCCTAGTTCACATTAGCCAAATCTGTGTTCATATTCTTGCAACTGCTTTCATTTAAGTTTAAAACACTATTCTTAAGTCAATAATTCTCACCTTCCAACAGAATGTGCAATTCAATCATGTTGTGACCACTGCTACCAAAAGATTCTTTTATTATGAGGTTATTAATTTATCCTGCCACATTGCACCTGACCACGTCTTAAATTGCCTATTGTTTGATTGGCTCTGAACATGCTGCTCTGTGAAATTGTCCAGAAAGCACTCTATGAACTTAGCTTCTAGGCTGGCTTTGCCAATCTGATTTGTCTAGTCAGTATGTAGATTGAAATCATCCATGGTTTAATGCAGGACCTTTCTTACAATTCCCTTCATCTCTTCTGTTTTACATTGCAATTATACTGTTGAGGAATTTATAAACTACTTTCACAAGTGACTTCTTAGTATTGTTATTTCTTATCTCTTACCAATCTGATTATACAACATAATCTTTAGAATTAAAGTCACATATCACTATTGTATTGGTATCATCCTAAATCAACGGATCTACCCACAACATTTCCGAGCATTCTGCCCTTTCAAAATGCCAGCTATTCTTGAATATTCATAATCCAACCTTGGTCACCTTTTTAAGCACATTTCTGTAATGACTATCAGGCTCAGTTTGACATAAGCTGACAATTCATACATTTTATAATGAATGCTACACACATTCAAATATAGAGCCTTTAATTCTGTCTTTTTACTATATTTGCAAATTCTGCTGTAATACTGGTAAGTTTCTATGCTCTGTCGCTTTCTGCCATGTCCTCTGGTTATCATTGCCGAAGATTACTAACTTGTCATTTCCCCTTAATTAACCTCTGTCCTCACTTGATCCTTATTCCCACAATTTATTTTAAAGCCAATTCTTTGCTACTTTAGTTGTACAACTTGCCAACATTGGTTTATTGTGGTTCAGGACAGTGAAGGTTGTCTAAAACAGTAATAAAGAGGGGAAAACATATGTATGAGAGAAAGCTAGCTGGAAATATTTTTAAAAAGTAAGAGTTTTTATAGCTTTTTAAAAGGAAAAAAGTTAGCAAAGTGAACATTGGTGGTATAGAAAGTAATAATTGAAAATAAAGAAATGACAAATGAATTGAATAAGATATGCTCATTGGTCTTCACAGTGGACATTGAAGGAACGTTCCTGACATAGCTGTAATCAGGAACTGGAAGGGAGGGAAGAAATCAAGAAAGTTAAAATAACTTGAAAGGAAAGGCTGGTAGGTATAGGGAATGCTGGATGACTAAAGAAATTGAGGGTTTGGTTAAGAAAAAGAAAGAAGGATATGTCAGGTATAGACAGGATAGATCGAGTGAATCCTCAGAAGAGTATAAAGAAAGTAGGAGTATACTTAAGAGGGAAATCAGGAGGGCAAAACGGGGGCATGAGATAGTTTGGCAAATAGAATTAAGGAGAATCCAAAGGGTTTTTACAACTATATTAAGGACAAAACGGTAACTAGGGAGAGAATAGGGCCCCTCAAAGGTCAGCAAGGCGGCCTTTGTGTGGAGCCACAGAAAATGGGGGAGAAACTAAATGAATATTTTGCATCAGTATTTACTGTGGAAAAGGACATGGAAGATATAGACTGTAGGGAAATAGATGGTGACATCTTGCAAAATGTCCAGATTACAGAGGAGGAAGTGTTGGATGTCTTGAAACAGTTAAAAGTGGATAAATCCCCAGAACATGATCAGGTGTGCCCGAGAACTCTGTGGGAAGCTAGAGAAGTGATTGCTGAACCTCTTGCTGAGATATTTGTATCATCGATAGTCACAGGTGAGGTGCCGGAAGACTGCAGGTTGGCAAACGTGGTGCCACTGTTTAAGAAGGGCGGTAAAGACAAGCCAGGGAACTATAGATCGGAGAGCCTGACCTCGGTGGTGGGCAAGTTGTTGGAAGGAATCCTGAGGGACAGGACATACATGTATTTGGAAAGGCAAGGACTGATTAGCGATAGTCAACATGGCCTTGTGCGTGGGAAATCATGTCTCACAAACTTGATTGAGTTTTTTGAAGAAGTAACAAAGAAGATTGATGAGGGCAGAGCAGTAGATGTGTTCTATATGGACTTCAATAAGGCATTCGACAAGGTTCCCCATGGGAGACTGATTAGCAAGGTTAGATCTCATGGAATACAGGGAGAACTAGCCATTTGGATACAGAACTGGTTCAAAGGTAGAAGACAGAGGACTGCTTTTCAGACTGGAGGCCTGTAACTGGTGGTGTGCCACAAAAATTGGTGCTGGATCCTCTACTTTTTGTCATTTATATAAATGA
>NC_057719.1:40836882-40839699 GCF_004010195.1 Chiloscyllium plagiosum
CGTGCAATTCTGGTCTCCTTCCTATCGGAAAGATGTTGTGAAATTGAAAGAGTTCAGAAAAGATTTATAAGGATGTTGCCAGGGTTGGAGGATCTGAGCTACAGGGAGAGGCTGAACAGGCTGGGGCTGTTTTCCCTGGCGCGTTGGAGGCTGATGGTGACCTTATAGAGGTTTACAAAATTATGAGAGGCATAGATAGGATAAATAGGCAAAGTCTTTTCCCTGGGGTCGTGGAGTCCAGAACTAGAGGGCATAGGTTTAGGGTGAGATGGGAAAGATATAAAAGGGCAATGTTTTCACGCAGAGGGTGGTACGTGTGTGGAATGAGCTGCCAGAGGATGTGGTGGAGGCTGGTGCAATTGCAATATTTAAGAGGCATTTGGATGGGTATATGAATAGGAAGGGTTTGGAGGAATATGGGCCGGGTGCTGGCAGGTGGGATTAGATTGGATTGGGATATCTGGTCGGCATGGATGGGTTGGACCGAAGGGTCTGTTTTCATGCTGTACATCTCTATGACTCTGTGACTCTAACTTGGTTCATGGTACTGCTCAAATTTTGAAGCTTTTGGCTGAAAGGTCCCTGAAACCTGTTAGACTTCATTCTCTGGTTTTAAAAGAAGTGGCTAGTGAGATAAATTGTTCATTGGTTTAAATTTCCAAAATTCCCTTGTTTCAAGTGAACATTGGATTGGAAGATAATGATTGTAACTCCTTTCTTCAAAAGGGTGGGGAGAAAGAAAGGAGGAAATTATAGACTTGTTAGCTTAATATCCATCATGGAGGAGATATTAGGAACTATCAATAAAGATATTATAGCAGGACATATTGAAAAAAGGTAAATAAACAGAGCCAACATGTTACTGTGAAACAGGAATCATATTTGACCATTCGGTTGGAGTACTTTTCAGAGAGTAGCATGGTGTTATGGAACAGGGGAATGGGTAGATGTACTCCATTTATATTTCCAGACAGTGTTTAACAACATGCCATATCAAAGTTTATTACGGAAAATAAAAGCTTGTGATGTAGGAAATAACAGTAAGTAAATTGGCACAAATATAAGATTAGCTAGGTAACAGGAATGGAAAGCCTTAAATGAGTCATTTTCTGATGTAGTGAGTGATGTACCACATTGATCAGTGTTGTGTCCTCAACATTTTGCAATTATGTAAATACGTTTGATGCAGGGACAAAAAGTATGGCAGCAGAGATTGCTGATGACACAAAAATAGGTAGGAACATAAGTTCTAAAGAGGACAAAAGGAGGCTGCAGATGGATATGGATAGGTTAAGTGATTGGCCAAAGATGTGGTCAATGACGTGCAGTGTGAGAAAATGTAAAATTATCCATTTTGGCAGGAAAAATTTTAAAAAGTATAACGTAAATAATAAAGATTTGCAGAACTTTGAGATGCAGAAGGATCTGGGTTTTCTGGTGCATGAAATTCCAAAAGATTGTTAAGCAGGTACAATAAGTAACAAGAAAAGGTAATAGAATGTAATTAATGGAAAGGAATAGGTATGTACTCCAGGGCAAGAGTTATAGTTGGGGAAAAGTCAATTGTGATGCAATTAGGCAAGATTCAGGATGCATAGGATGGGGAAAGAAACTGCAGGGTATGGGCACAATTAAAATGTGGAGCTTATTCAAGGAACAGCTATTGCGTGTTCTTGATAAATATGTATCATTCAGGCAGGGAAGACATTGTCGAGTGAGGGAGCTATGCTTTACTAAAGGAGTTGAAGCTCTTCTCAAGAGGAAAAAGAAGGCTTACGTTAGGATGAGATGTGAAGGCTCAGTTAAGCTGCTTGAAAGTTACAAGTTAGCCAGGAAAGACCTACAGAGAGAGCTAAGAAGAGGCAGGATGGTCTTCAGAAATCTTTGGCAGATAGTATCAAGGAAAACCCTAAGGCTTTCTATAGGTATATCAGGAATAAAAGAATGACTAGAGTAAGATTAGGGCCAATCAAGGATAGTAGTAGGAAGTTGTGAGTTGAGTCAGACGAGATAGGGGATGCACTAAATGAATATTTTTCGTCAGTATTCACACTGGAAAAAGATGAGGTTATCAAAGAGAATACTGGGATATGTGCTACTAGAATAGATGGGATTGAGGTGCAAAACAGGAAGTGTTAGCAATTCTGGAAAGTGTGAAAATAGATAAGTCCCCTGAGCCAGATGGGATTTATCCTAGGATTCTCTGGGAAGCCAGGGAGAAGATTGCAGAGCTTTTGACATCATTCAAAGTTTGTGCGAAGATTTGTAGCTCGGGTGCTCGTTGTTGTGGTTGTGTTCGCCGAGCTAGAAGTTTTTGTTGCAAACGTTTCGTCCCCTGGCTAGGCGACATCATCAGTGCTTGGGAGCCTCCTGCAAAGCGCTTCTTTGATGTTTCCTCCGGTGTTTATAGTGGTCTGTCCCTGCCACTTCCGGTTGTCAGTTTCAGCTGTCCGCTGTAGTGGTTGATATATTGGGTCCAGGTCGATGTGTTTGTTGATGGAGTTTGTGGATGAACTCTCAGGGGAATGTAGCATGAGCAGCCAAGTTTCTGGTACCGAGACTGACTCTAATGAAACAAGGGGTATGTTGTGGTTCTGTTCGCCGAGCTGGAAGTTTTTGTTGCAAACGTTTCGTCCCCTGGCTAGGCGACAGCATCAGTGCTTGGGAGCCTCCTGCGAAGCACTTCTTTGATGTTTCCTCCGGTATTTATAGTGGTCTGTCCCTGCCGCTTCCGGCAACCGGAAACTGACAACCGGAAGCGGGAGGGACAGACCACTATAAACACCGGAGGAAACAACAAAGAAGCGCTTCGCAGGA
>NC_057719.1:40840674-40870117 GCF_004010195.1 Chiloscyllium plagiosum
CTGGGACAACACCACCATTATAGGGCAAGCCAGACAGAGAACAGCCAGGGAATTCCTAGAGGCATGGCATTCATCCACAAACTCCATCAACAAACACATCGACTTGGACCCAATATACCAACCACTACAGCGGACAGCTGAAACTGACAACCGGAAGCGGCAGGGACAGACCACTATAAACACCGGAGGAAACATCAAAGAAGTGCTTCGCAGGAAGCTCCCAAGCACTGATGACCTCGCCTAGCCAGGGGACGAAACGTTTGCAACAAAAACTTTTGACATCATTGTCTACAGGAATAATGCCAGAAGATTGGAAGGTAGCAAATGTTTTCCTCTTATTGAAGAAAGGGAGTAGAGACAACCCTGGTAATATAGACCAGTGAGCCTTACTTTGCTTGTGGATTAAGTGTTGGAAAAGGTTATAAGAGATAGAATTTATAATCATCTAGAAAGGAATAAGTTGATTAGTGATAGTCAACACAGTTTTGTGAAGGGTAGGTTGTGCCTCACAAACATTATTGAGTTCTTTGAGAAGGTGACCACACAGGTAGATGAGGGTAAAGCAGTTGATGTAGTGTATATGGATTTCAGTAAGGTGTTTGATAAGCTTCCCCACGGTAGGCTATTGCCCAAAATATGGAGGCATGAGATTGAGGGTGATTTAATGGTTTGGATGAGAAATTGGCTATCTAAACGAAGACAAAGGGTGGTGGTTGATTGGAAATGTTCATCCTGGAGTTCAGTTACTAGTGGTGTACAGTAAGGATCTGTTTTGGGACCACAGCTGTTTGTCATTTTTATAAATGACCTGGATGAAGGCGTAGAAGGATGGGTTAGTAAATTTGTGGATGACACTAAGGTTGGTAGAATTGTGAACAGTGCTGAAGGATGTTGTGGGTTACAGAGGAACATAGATAAGCTGCAGACTGGGCTGAGAAGTGGCAAATGGAGTTTCAGAGCCATGAGATCATGTGCAAAACTCTGGTGTGGCCGCATTTGGAGTATTACATATAATTCTGGTCACCACATTATAGGAAGGATGTGGAAGCTTTGGAAAGGGTTCAGAGGAGATTTACTAGGATGTTGCCTGGTATAGAGGGAAGGTCTTATGAGGAAAGGCTAAGAGACTTGAGGCTGTTTTTGTTGGAGAGAAGAATGTTGAGAGGACTTAATTGAGACATATAAGATAATCTGAGGTTAGATAGGGTAGACAGTGAGAGCCTTTTTCCTTGGATGGTGATAGCTAGCATGAGGGGACATAGCTTTAAATTGAGGGGTGATACATATAGGACAGATGTCAGAGGTAGGATCTTTACTCAGAGAATAGTAGGGGCATGGAATGGCCTGCCTGCAACAGTAGTAGACTCATCAACTTTAAGGACATTTAAATGGTCATTGGATAGACATATGGATGAAAATGAAATAGTGTAGGTTAATCTCAGAAGCCAGTGCATCATCGAGGGCCAAAGGGCCTGTACTGTGCTGTAATGTTCTATGTTCTAATGTTATCATTTATTTGCTAGGTATTGAATACAAACATAGGGAGCTTTTTTTTGTAGTTATGCTGTACATTGGTGAGACTATATCTGGTGTAGTGTGTGCAGCAATAGCTTCCTTATTAAAGGAAGGATGTAAATTCCCTGGAGCAGTTTATCCGACTAATACCTAATTATGTCATGTGATGAAAGCTTAAACAGACTATGGTTATATCAATTGCAGTTTAGCAGAGTGAGGGGCATTTTGATTGAAACATATAAAGCCTGAAATGGTCTTTCAGGTTGATGCAGAAAGTACATTTCTACTTGTGGAAGAATCTAGAACTAGCGGTCTTTGTTTAAAAATATGGGGTCACCACAGATGAGGGCTACTTTTTCTCACAGATTACTTAAAGTCTTTGGAACTGTCTTTTATAAGGCAGTGGAAGCCCAGTCTTTGACTATCTTTAAGTCAGAATGGATAAGTTCTTGACAGGCAATCTTATCGGAAGATTTATTGACGGTAGGTGAGAATGTGATGTAATCACATCAGTCATTGAATGGCAGAACAGGCTAAAGCGACCAAATGGTCTACTGCTATTCTTAATTCAAATGTTCATATGTATGCTTTCAGATGCAGTGAACTGGGTCATCCCCATTCTGGAGTTCCTTCATAACAGACCAGCTAATAACACCTTGGTTGACAGTTTGTCCAATTTTAGTAAAATACCCAGCTCTTCAGTGTCTCTGTGCTATCCATGCAATCTTCCAGGTTTTTGACATTATTAGACCATTTGCACAATGCTTCCTTGAGTTCTTCATTGTGTGCTGATTAACTTCTGCCTGCAGTTCTTATTTCAGGCAGCCAAACAGCTTCCACAGGTCAACTTCCTTGCTGGAAATGCTTCCAACTTGGTTGGTCAGGTCCCATGAATCAATATTTCTTGTTATTTAGGCAAGTCACAATGGTCACTTTACAATCATTGCAAACTCTTAAAAGTCATTTTGAAACATTCTGAAAAACAGTTATAGATTCCATAGATTTTAGAAAATTACATTGTTTTCAGGCTGTACTGCTTTAAGATCAAAGGTCATCACAGATGTTTAACCATGCTTTACATTCCGATGGTGTTCTTTTTATAAAGTGGGTAACTGTTCATAGTTTTATGCAGTGTTCAGACAATTTTTACATGAAGAACTTTCAAAGAAATTAAAAGACCTATGAAGTTCACGAATGAAGAAAATGTTCAGATGTGAAAAACTTGCCCTTTTATTCAGATATATCACTGAGATGAAATACAGTAGCTGCATACCATTATGTAGTCAATTTAAATTTGTGGCATAGTGATGAATTTGAGTGTATCTTGTAGAAGGATTATTGATTCATATTTGTTAGATTCAGGTTGTTATTTATAACGTTGTCAAGTGTTATTTCATCCATTCATTCTTGTTCCCCTTGTTGAAATTTGATTTTGTTTGCTTGTGACAGCAGCAATGCGAAATGTGGTTTTGTAGTTGACTTTGAGTGTCAAAAATAGTCTCAGGAGAAAGTGGTATCCCACACATGTTATTACACTGTTCCTTAGGCAAACCTGTTGTGTAATCTTTCATTGTAAACACACAGTAGACAACACAAGACATCTGAAGTTGAAAAAGTCGAGGTTTAAAAATTTGTATTTGTCATTGGGTCCAATCTTCTGTTCAACTAAAACAATATTTCAGGCCACCAGTTGTAGTAAATTACTGAGACACTTAGGCTTGGACCTTTCTGTGAATTTCTCATAAATTCAATTTAATGTAAATTAGAATTGCATTTGTGTGATAAGATTTATGTTCCAAAGTATTTACCAGTTGAAGGAATCATTACTTAAATTATTTTTGGAACTTTAAAGTCATTTGGGCTGCTTCAATATTGCATTTGTTGAAGATAATTTTTAAAAATTTGTTCTGTTGTATCGATTTGAATCTGTTGTTCTACCAGTAATTGCTATTTAATTCAGACTTAGCTCTATGAGTCAATCTGAGCACATTGGTTATATAAAGAGAATCTAATTCAGAGCTGAGGTAATGTAAGATGAGTCGATTCATTCCATGATGTAAGTGTTAGCCAATAAGAACCCCAAAAGATAGTCAGCAGAGGGACTGGCACTTTCGAATCACGACAAAAGCTGCCAGATCCACACATGCATTCTAATCCTGATTCCAGTACAAAATTCGTAGATTGTCAACCAACAATAAAATGATTTGCTGAATAGTATAAACTAGTTATAAGTACAAATAAACATCAAGTATACTGTGGGCTATGTATTGTTAGGGACTATGGGCTGGAATTTCCCAAAAACTTTTCAGTATAAGTCTGGTGTGAATTGGGGATTGCACAAATATTTAATCAAGAGAAATTGTACATTAATGGGCAAGAATTTCCTTGAGTGTTTGAGATCCTTGCAAGATAATGATTGCTCCTGCAGCCTATTTACGCAGCCCTGCCTAATGAAAAAGGCTACCTCGTATCATTTTCCTTGATTTATGCTAATGTAGATCCATACCTGAAAATGCACGAGCAGTGCAGATTGAAATTGGCCGAATGGTAATTAAATAAGATTTCTGGAGTTTGACAGCAAATTTCTTTGTGAGTGAATTTCACTGAGTCCTGGACCATACTTAACTAAAGTATTGCCTGCTTCCATCATTCTCAACGTTAAGCTTTCTCTGCCTGTTAAGTTCAAAAGAACTGAACAGCTGGAATAACCTTAATTCTTAGAATGTTCCTATTCTGCACATGAATGGGAGAGGAGAAGCAGAGGCAAGGCACTCTGAGAGTGAAACCCCATGACAGCCCAATAACACCATCTTTTATTTATGTAGTGTTATGTCCTTGTGTGAAACACTGGAGTATTGTAAAACAAAGTATACACCATCAAGCCATATCTGGGATCACAACTGTTCTCATCATGCATTACCAATCTGGATGAAGGAACTGGGGGCATTATTGCTAAGTTTGCAGATGACACAGAGGTAGGTGGAAGGATGGGTAATGTTGAGGAGGCGGGGAGGTTGCAGAATGACCTGGACAAGGATAGAAGAGTGGGAAAAGAAATGGCAGATAAAAGACAACGTGGGAGAGTATCAGGTTATGTGCTTTGCTATGAAGAATAGAGGAGTGGACTATTTGCTAAATGGGCTGAAAATGTGTTGCTGGAAAAGCGCAGCAGGTCAGGCAGCATCCAAGGAGCAGGAGAATCGACGTTTTGGGCATGAGCCCTTCTTCAGGAATGAGGAAAGTGTGTCCAGCAGGCTAAGATAAAAGGTAGGGAGGAGGGACTTGGGGGAGGGGCGTTGGAAATGCGATAGGTGGAAGGAGGTCAAGGTGAGGGTGATAGGCCGGAGTGGGGGTGGGGGCGGAGAGGTCAGGAAGAAGATTCCTGATGCCCAAAACATTGATTCTCCTGCTCCTTGGATGCTGCCTGACCTGCTGCGCTTTTCCACCAACACATTTTCAGCTCTGATCTCCAGCATCTGCAGTCCTCACTTTCTCCTCGAAGATATTTCCTAAATGGGAAAGGCTTCAGAAATCTGAATTACATAGGGACTTGGGGGTCCTAGTTCAGGATACTATTAAAGTTAATATACAAAGAGACTAGGGGTTCAGATACATAGTTCTTTGAAATTTTCGCCACAGGTAAGCAGGGTGTTTGAGGAGGCATTTAGCATACTAGTCTACATACTCAGATCTTTGTGTATGGGAGTTGGGACATCATGTTGAGGTTGTACAGGACATTGGTGAGGCCTCTTCTGGAGTGCAGTTCTGTTCACAATGCTATGGAAATGACATTATTAAACTGAAGAGTGTTCAGAAGAGTTTTACAAGGATGTTGCTGGGAGTGGAGGGTTTGAGATATAAAAATAGTCTGGAAAGATTGAAATGTTTTTCACTGAAGTGTAGGAGGTTGATGAGTAACCTTATTGAGGTTTATAAAATCACAAGGGGCATGGAAAAGGTAAATGACAAGGGTCTTTTCCCGAGGGTGGGCGTATTCAAAGCTAGGGGTCATAATTTTTAAGGTGATTGGAGAAAGATTTAAAAAGGACATCAAGGCAACACCTTTTTACACAGAGAGTGGAATGAACTGCCAGACAAAGTGGTGGATGCGGGTACAGTTACAATGTTTAAAAGACATTTGGATATGTACATGAATAGGAAAGGTTTGGAGGGATATGAGCCAAGCGCAGGCAGGTGGGACTAGTTTAGCTTGGAAACATGGTCGGTCGGGATTGGTTGAACCGAAAGGTCTACTTCTGTGCTGTATGACTCTGATAGGTTCAGTTGGCAGATAGGAAAGCAAATGTAATGTTAGCATTCATTTTGAGAGGGCTAGAATACAAAAAGAGGGATGTACTGCTGAAGCTGTGTGAGGCTTTGGTCAAACCACATTTGGAATATTGTGAATAGTTTTGGGCTCTTCATCCATGGAAGGCTGTGTGGGAGTTACAAAGAGTTCAGAGGAGGTTTACAAGCATGATCTTGGGGATGAAGGGCTTGTCATATGATGAGTGGTTGAAGATTGTGGATCTGTACTCAGTGGAGTTGAGAAGGGATCTCATTGAAACTTACAGAATAATGAGAGGCCTGGACAGAGTGATGTGGAGAAGATGTTTCCACGAGTAAGAGACATTAGGACCCAAGGGCACAGCCTCAGAGTGAAGGGATGAACCTTTAGAACTGAGACAAGAGGGAATTTCTTCAGTCAGATGGCAGTGATGTTGCGAAACTTGAAAGGATTCAGAAAAGATTTACAAGGATGTTGCCAGGGTTAGAGGATTTGAGCTATAGGGCGAGGTTGAATAGGCTGGGGCTACTTTTTCCTGGAGTGTCAGAGGCTGAGGGGTGACCTTATAGAGGTTTATAAAATCATGAGGAGTTTGGATAGGATAAATAGACAAAGTCACTTCCCTGGGGTGAGAGAGTCCAGAACTATAGGGCACAGGTTTAGGGTGAGAAGGGAATGATATATAATAGAGACCTAAGGGGCAACATTTTCATGCAGCGGGTTGTATGTGTATGGAATGAGCTGCCAGAGGAAGTGGTGGAGACTAGTCAAATGCAACATATAAAAGGCATCAGGATGGGTATATGAATAGGAAGGGTTTGGAGGGATATGAGCCAAGTGGTGGCAGGTGCGACTAGAGTGAGTTGGGATATCTTGTCGGCATGGACAAAGGTCTGTTTCTGTGCTGTACATCTCTATGACTCTATTACTAAAAGACGATGGCTTTGATCTTGTCAAATTTCTGCAAATCACATTTTTTTAAATTCTTTCATGCACCAGCAAGGTCATCATGTGTTGTCTATCACTAAGTGCCCTTGAACTGAATGGCTTGCAGGGCAATGTCAGAGGACATTTAATAGTCAACCACATCAGTGGGGATCTGGAATCCCAACATAGGTCAAGCTTTACCAAAGGGCACCATTACTGAATCAGTTTTCAATTCCAAATTTTATTATTGAATTTAAATTCCACCAGCTGCTGCAGTAGGATTTGAACCTGTGTACCAAGGTAGAAACCAGAGCTTCTGAATTGCTAGTCCAGTGACCTGGCAACTAGGCCCCTGTCTCCCCATGATATTGGCTATTAGATAAACTGTATGAAAATCTATAGTTAGTGGAAGGATCAGGAGAGGTGCTGATAAAGCCCATCTGTCACCAGTGTGTAGAGGGGAAGAGAGGTTGTGTTTTGAATGATGCAGCACATAGTAACAGAGTGAAATCATTAACAAAGCAAAACAATAGCCAGGATTGGAAAATCTGGGAATCTCTCTTCCAAACAGATTATAGAAATTTTAAAGCTGAAATCGATAAATTTTTGTTAGCTATAAGTATCAAAGGTATGGATGAAGGTTGTATCTGGAGTTCGCATACTCATCAGCAATGAGATGATTTTTAACAATACATTCCGAGGACGTGGCCATCATTGACTAGGCCATCCTTAAATTGTTTGAGAAGGTTGTGGTGAAGTGCCTTCTTGAACTAAGACAGTCCTTGCGGTGTTGACGCATCTGCAGTGCTTTTAGGAAGGGAATTCCAGAATGTTGATCAAGGAAGATTAAGGGAGTTGTGATATAGTTCTGAGTCAAGATGGTATATGGCTTGGAGGGGAACTTGCAGCAGGTGCTGTTGCTATGACTCTGCTGCCACTGTCCTAGGTTAGTTGAGGTTATGGGTTTGGAAGATGCTGTCAAAACAGCCTTGTTGAATTTCTACAGAGCACACTATAGATTGTACACCATACTACTTCTATGTGTGTTAGTGATGAAGGGAGTCAATGCTGAAGATGGTGAATGGTGTACCAATTGGAAGTGGGCTGCTTTGTCCTGGACAGTGTCCAGTTTCTTAATTGTTATTAGAGTTGAGCTCTTCCAGGCAGCTGGATTATAACAAACTCTGGAGAGTCAGGAGGTGCGATATGTGCTGCAGAATACTCAACCTTTGCCACAGTGTTTATATGGCTTTTCCAATTCAGCGATCATCCTAATGTCTGACCTCATAATGGAGGGAAGGTCATTTCTTGAAGTAGCTGAAAATGGCAAGGGCTGGAACAGTTTCCCTGAGGAACTCCCTCAGAAATGCCCTGGAACTGAGATGACTGGCCTCCACCAACCACAACCATCTCCTTTGTGCCATGTATGACTCCAACCAGCAGAGAATCTTTCCCTGTTTTCTGTTGACTCCAGATTTGCTAAGGTTTCTTAATGCCACATGTGGTCAAATGTTACTTTGATGTCAAAGGAAGTCAGTCACCTCATCTCTGGAATTCAGCTCTTCCGTCCATGTTTGGACCAAGGCTGTAATGAGGTCAGCAACTGCGTGGCTCTGGCAAAACTCAAGTTATTCATTTGCAAACAGTGCTTGCTAGCCCTGTGAATGACCCCTTTCAACAATTTGACCAAGAGTAGACTGTTGGACAATAATTAGACAGGTTGGATTTGTCCTGCAGGTATGTATCTGAGCCATTTCCATATTGCTGGGCAACTGTTGGTTTGGGAACTGGTATCACTTGGGAACAGCATGGTTCGTGGCATGGCTTGTTCTGGAACGCAAATCTGGAACATTGCCAGAGCCCTGGGCCTTTGCAGTGTCTCATGCCTTCAGCCATGAATTAAGTGAATTGAATTAGCTGAAGACTGGCATCTGTGAGGAAGTTGAGATGGATCATCCCCTTGGCACTTCTGGCTGAAGATGAATGCAAGTGCTTCAGTTTTATCTTTTGCACTGATGTGCTGAGCTCCGCTCTCATTGAGGGGAGAGATTTTTGACGAGCCTTCTCCTCCACTGAATTGTCCAGCACCATTCACACTTGAACGGTGGCACATGATTAAGGACTGAATGTTTGGCTTCTCTTCTGTAGCTATAAAATTGTATTGAGTTCTTATGAAGAGATTTAATTTGAAAGCAGCCATTGCACATTTTCTGTCTGCCAGTGATTGGTAATTTAGAAAGTGTTTGCCTGTTGAAACCTTTTAAGTTTACAGTTTCACTGTATGCGTATGATGGTTTCTGAAGAAAGAAGGTTTAGCTTTTGTCCTAGCTTTATGGCTGTGGAGAGGGCTATAAAATGTAGAGCCAAGATCATTGAAGACTTTAAAGTTATGTACTCATTCTGGTTAAACATCTGAACAAATCCCTCAGGTAATTGTTGCAGACTTGCTAAATTCTTCACTTCTACAATGTGTACCTTCTGTCAATGCACTTAGATAAGTATAAATTACAACACTGCAAGCTTGTGTCACTTCGTAAATAGCGAAACACTTCCCTGAGTTATTTAGGCCTTCAGTTTGAATATGATGGTATATAGTTCTGTAAATAAATAGTGTTTGATGGTTCACAGATTTAATTCTTGTGACAATATGGTGTGTTTTGTTCAAGCCCCTGTCTTCAGTGAGAGGACAATTACAATAATGTAATATTTATTTAATGAAGCACAAGCCCTTTAAGAAACCACTTTCTTCACTTAATTATTACATTGTATAATTATTACATTGATAGTTAAGCAATAAAGCAATTTGCAGAAGTCAGTTGGCTCTGCTCTTGTATTGTATTGGTATTAATAAAATTCACTTGCTGCCAAAAGACAAGTTTGCAGAATTAAAGAAGAAAATAGAAGATGCATGAACAAAACAAAGCGCTGAAGTTTGTGTTAAGTGTACTTTAAACAATATTCCAATTGCTTTATTCCCCTCCTTTGTCATATAGCAAAAGTGTGTGTTTTTACTGTGAACAGCTCTTTTCAGAAGTCTTATCTGGAAGGCCTGAGGCATTGAACTCAACAGTAAATGGAAATTCATAGCTGGAAACTGATATATCTTTCAGCAGTTTCAATGACATCAGACAGAAAAATCTAAGAGAAAATGAATGTCTCTCTAGTTTTACCTCCACTCCATGGCTTATTGCTGCCTCTCTGCACCACACACATGATTAGCAGCAGCCATATGTTACGTCCCTGTTTAATGACATAGCTTTGGCCTGATGGTGGGCCAAAGGTTATATATATATGGCAGAAGACTGAGAATTCAAACTACAGAATTTAAAATCTGTTGACAGGTTTTATTAGTTAGTTTCTTTCCCCCTTGAGTTTGCTTTTCACGGTTAACAGCCCATACAAGTCACAGTTCCTATTTAACTGCTGTATGTTTCCGTTTGTTGACTCTGACAGAGTGACTGAGACTGTTTGATGTATAGTTTTATATGGCAAATTCCTGGTGTAGTATCAGCAATGCTTTCTATTGACATCCTTATGGAAGATATTTGGAAATGAGAATTAACTGCTGGAGTATTTCTGGTATCTTGAATGGACAAAAGGGATATGATTTGTATGAGACCAAGCCAAGAAAAATCACATTGGTCCTGTAATATTGGGATGATGTGGAGGTGCCGGTGTACATTGGTCAGAATGTGCTACATGCAGCTATAATGGTGAGGTGTATACCTTTTGATTCTTTAACTTTATGCAGTCAGCATTATATAATTAATCTTCATAAATAGATTTTCCCTATTTCTAAATATTGCATTAATCCTTAAGAACCACATAAAATTACCATACTACATCAGTGTATTCCAAATATTCAAATTACTGTAGGAAGAAATAAATGTGCAGTTACTAACCATTATGACCTGAGATTATGAATTACCAGTGGTATTATACATTTTGAAAACAATCAAACTAGAAATACTTTCGTAATTAAAGTCTCTCATTTTTAAAGCTGTCTTATTTTATCCTTTCATCATCTTTGTTCCAAATATCCCTTCCCATGGATTCATAGATTTTAGATATGATTTTGTTCTCTAGTTGTGGGGGCTGTGGGGTTTGAAAGAGTATGTATAAGCATGCTTTTTTAAATTGAAACTATTATTAAAATGCTGACTTTTGTTTTAATGAAGACTATTAAAGTCTAATGTTTGGAAAAGATTGTATAGCACTGTACTCAAATAATCATACTGACCCAGTTGTTTTGATTAATCTGCTGTGTGTATGTGTGTGTACATATATCTCAATTATATAAACCAGTAAACACTATGCAAGGAAGATGTTAAGTAGTTTCTGTTCAACTGGACTACAATATTTAGCATTTTAATATTTATTGCATTTTTACAAATAGACAGTAAATAGATAAACAAAGGCTTTTCCAAAAGGAAAGTTGAATGATATTGCAGATGGCTAAATTTATTTCACTTGTATGAGCTATCACTTCAATAAGTAGTAACCCTACATGATGGACTACTGAGAAACCATGTATGGCAGACATTCATAACAAAAGACAAACAGCTCTGCAATTGAATGATAAAATGTGTGACAATAATGAAAATCGGTTTATATTTCTCCATTACTTCATGGTTGTCAGACTGTTTAACTGTGCATTACTCTGACCAAAGCCTCTCAGTTGCATGCTGCTTGACTAGCAAATTCATGGTTGTAACCTCTAATACTGGACAGTGAAAGACGTGCTTGTCCACCTTAATTAATTTTAGTTGTCGCTATTGTAATCTCTACAACGAACGTGGAAGCTAACCAACAAAGGTATAAAACAAAATACCTCACAAGTCGATCTATCATCCATCGCTGACCATTTTCTTTTATGTTTAGGCACCGACAACAATGACAGAGTGTGGAAAAGAGAGTTTGTCTCAAGAAACGAGCATCCCGCCAAACAGCAGCAGTCAAACCTGGGCGATGGGCCCAGCAGCCTCACAGAATTCATTATTACCAAACCGAATTTCTTCTGGCACCTCAGCCGCAGCTTCTTTCTTCATCAGGTATTTGATCCATTCATTCAAGTTGCTGGAAATTTTCAGTCAAATCTCGACGTGTCAGCATGTTTTTTTTAAATTTAAAAATAAGTTACATCAGGAAAAGGACTTCAGTCAGCAATAAATTTCTGGAATGGCAGATATTTGTTAAACATTGGGAATTGATTTTTAGAGGAATAATGAAACTATTGGATAATTTGATACATCGTAGTTGTGGGTATGTTCGCTGTCGGGGAAGTTGATTTGCAGACGTTTCGTTCCCTGTCTAGGTGATACATTTTGTTTTCCTTTCCCTTATTTTGCAAATTATTTCTCAGATGGTTCCTTTGGGTAGACCTCAATACTGGCATCAATCAGTAAAGCAGGCTCCTGATTTGCAATCACGCACTTTCCACTTGATCGAGATCTTTCATTTACTCTGTCACCTTCTATGCCACAATTTATTTTCCAATAGAGTGACGAAACTAAATCTTAGACGTCTGTTCAAATTTCTGCCAAAACTGCTGGAAGTGTAATCATAATCTTAGAATTTGTGGACTTTTCATTTTGTTCTTCTTTGGCTTAGAGAAGCTCCATTTGTGTCTTGAGTAGCTGGTTGAGTTGCGCATGTAGGAAGAAAGGACACTTACTTCTTCTGAGCATGCTGCACTTAGTACTCGTCACATGCCAAATTAGCCAAATATTGTAAATCCTTGCATTTAGAGTCATAGAGTAATAAAGATGTACAGCAGAGAAACAGGCTAACCAGATATCGAATAAACAATATATGGAACCTGTTCCAGAGCATGACCATTAGGTGAACCCAAGTACTGTCACTCTTCTCCAATATGGGTCTGAGCTTTAATTTATTTAAAATCTATGGACAGAATTTTCTCTTTCTTTTAAAATGTTTGAGGACGGTTGTGTAAGATAGTTCACTCAATCGCCTGCCAATCAGCTCATTAAGAGCTGGCTGGTCAGCAAAACAGTGTGCCTAGCTCTATCACGGACCTCAATGCTGGTTATCTGGGTGACCAGGCAGAAGCTGGCAGCTTCAAGGTCCTAAAGTACTCTGGTCACAACCTACACCTTGGGGGGATGCTGCGGCAAAATGGTAATTTTTAATTTTTGCAACTGGAGTTGCTGAGAGAATGGAGTCAGAGGCAAGGGCTGGCTGGTGATTTTCAGAGTCCCTTTGCCTTGCTCCCTCCTCGTGCCCTCAATTACTCCTAGTCGTCTTTTGTCTCCACTGCTGGGGAGTCAGCCGCTTGGGCAGTTAGTGAGTTCAGATGAATTATCACTTAAGGATCTTAATGTCTGGTGTGTGGAGAAAGTCCCCAGTAGATATTCTATTCCAACACTTAGTTTTGAGGTGGCTAGAAAAAGGGGAGTATCTCAGCTAGGCCAACGTTCCCCATTATTTCTCTTCTCACCATGTTTAGGGAGGAAAGAAAATTACATTCTGTGTCACTGTACACCAGTGAGAAATGCAAACTATTACCATTTCTGACTCAAAATTACACAAAATAGCTAGTTTTTAAAAAATATTAATATTTCAAACATAAGGTTTAGAGGAGAGATAGTACATAAGATAATGTTAATCAGATCTTACTAATTCACCTGGACAGTCCTCGAATCCTAGTTGCATCTCGCTAGACTTTTGCGCCTCACCCAGAATGACATTTAAGCCTTACTCAGTTTATGTGCATTAAAAAGAATCTGCCACTGTGTGAGGAAAAATGCTACCTAAGTAATGTTTACTACAATGAGCTGAAATAAAAAAAGAAATGATGCATTGACTCTAGGCAATTGTTGCTATCATGATACCATTGCCATGTGGGTCAATCAAAACAATGTATATATCTCAGTTAACGTCCAATGTCAGAGATAATGGACTCAAACCTATTGTGTGTAAAAGCTTTTGCTACAGTGACTACACTATGCAATTTATATACTTCGAAGTTCACAAAATAATGCATTTCCCAGTGTTCTGAGCAGCTTATAGATACAATAGTGTGCTGCTGGCACTTGTAATTTTGTGTAACCCTTTATTTAGAGGAAGATTTATGTTTCCATTACAATCAAAACTTCAGCTGCATGCTGGCTTCAGTTTCCATTTCCATATGACTGCATCTTTCTGAGTCAGACCAAAAGAACTGCAGACGCTGTAAATCAGAAATGGAAACAGAAATTGCTGGAAAAGTTCAGCAGTTCTGGCAGCATTGGTGGAGAGAAATTAGAGTTAACATTTTGGGTCGAGTGACCCTTCCTCAGAATTATAAGCTGTTATAAGAGAGGAGTCTTGTTTTCCTTCAGGCTGTAAATGTTCCATTACAGAAATCCTCATTTATTTCTATCAACGTATCTGAGGAAAAAAAAAAATCACGGTGCTATTTCAATGAAAGTATTGACATGTGGGTAGCATCTAGAAGATTAGATTACTTACAGTGTGGAAACAGGCCCTTTGGCCCAACAAGTCCACACCGACACACAACCCACTCCCTTACATTTACCCCTTCACCTAACACTACGGGCAATTTAGCATGGCCAATTCAACCAACCTGCACATTTTTGGACTGTGGGAGGAAACCAGAGCACCTGGAGGAAACCCACGCAGACACAGGGAGAATGTGCAAACTCCACACAGAGAGTCACCTGAGGCAGGAATTGAACCCAGGTCTCTGGCGCTGTGAGGCAGCAGTGCTAACCACTGTACCGCCCACGCACTTTAGTAAAACTGAGGTCATTGGCTATCAGAGAGAATAGGCAAAAGTAAAGACTGCAGATGCTGGAAATCAGACTCTAGATTAGAGTGGTGCTGGAAAAGCACAGCAGGTCAGGCAGCATCCGAAGAGCAGGAAGACCGACCTTTCAGGCAAAAGCCCTTCATCAGGACAGGAATGAATGAATGAATCAATCAGAGAGAATAGATTGTCTACCATCTATAGGGCACCAATTAGGGAAGTGATAGAATATTCTCCCCTGTCTGGATGAGTGTAGATCCACCAACACTCATGAATCGCAACACTACCCAAGCCACAACCAGCATCCCATCCACTACTTTAAGCATTCACACTCTCCTCCTCCACCGTGCACTGTGGGAGCAGCACGTAAAATCCTCAAAATGTAGTTCAGCAAGGCTCTTTTCAGCAGTCCCTTCCAAACTTGCAATCTCAACAATCAAGAAATATAAGGACAGGATGGGAACATCAATACCAATGGCAAGTTCCCCTTCAGGTTACACAGCATCCTGACTTGTAATTGCTATTCCTTTATTGTCACTGAATCAAAACCTTGGATCTCAATGCCTCGCAGTATTATGGTTGCACTTGCAGGTGGGTTGCGGTAGATCAAGATGGTAGCTTACCAGCACTTTCTCAGAGCAAGTAGAGACGGACAATAAATGCTGATCTTTTAAGCAAAATCTTCACTTCTCAAGAATGAATGTTAAAAATGAATAGTAAGTAGGTCAAAAGATCAAGGCAACTACATTAAAGAACACAGATTTATAAAGACAATTCTAAATGTTACGTTACATATGTAATTCTCATTTAAGATGCATCAAAGTTGCAGGTATGCAAATTTCAGCACAATTCTGACATTTAGACTTTCATTGGATGATTTATATTAATACTGATGCAAATTGCAGGTTAATGTTATGAAATGCATGAGAAAGGTGACCTTCATGAATTTAACGTGCAGAAGAAATATTGTTGAGTAATTTTCAACAGGTTAAAAATAAAGTATTGCTCTGAACAGTTTGCTGAAGTGAAATCATCAAAGCACCAATTAGCTCTATTGTTTTTTGATTTTTAAATGAAAATCTCATGAAAATGTTCATAACCTTGTTCGTATAAAAACTATACAAATATTGTAACATTATACTGACAAGCTGTTGGAACAAATGTGGTAAACTCCTAGGATATTACTGTTGAATAATAGCAGGTGAAACAACTTTAGATATTTTCAGATTTCAAAAGGATATGAAATAATCTGCTTGATTTTGTAACACAAACAATTGTACAGCCCATTAGCTCGCAACATGCAACATGTTGACAAGGTACCTTTTTTCTTCTTAGTGTAGGTAGTATTTCAAAACAATTTATTGTGGAATATATCCCATCTGAAGTCAATAGCAGTGACAGCAGAATGCAGCCTACATAATGTTAAACCGTATAGCAGTCACTGACACTTGATGGGTCAGTGATAAGCATTTGGTCATTAGGATCAACCATGAAATGCCTCCTATATAATTGAGGTTACTCAAAAGAACAGATACCATATCAGCTTTAGCTGTGGGGGCACAGCTTGCAGATGCTCAATGTACTGATTGTTCTGTGACTGAGCATATGATTAGTGTATTGAGGCAGTATGTTCCTAATGAAATGGCAGCAAAATGCATATCAGTAACACCAATGCTGAAAAATGACTAATGTGGTGTTCTTCAGTGCATTTCACTGCTCAATTAGTGCCTATAAACTGTGCTTGAGGCATTAATTTGTTTTAACTCTAATGATCAGATGGGTTCTAGCTAAACATTGCTAGGAAAGCAATCTTATTCTTTTTGCTCATTAATTTTTCTCATGCCTCATTTCTATATTGAAACGGGTGTCCAGTGATTTAGAACTGTTCTGGTGTGTCTTGGATCTATCTTAATTAGTTTGTTACTGCAGTGATGTCATATTATCTGTTTATTAAGAGAACATCGTTGCATCGATAGGGCAGTTGAGTGGAAGATCCAGAAATCCGAAGTAGGTTATCTATGAAGGTAGTCCAGCCAGCCTTTGGATCAGTAGACTGCTGACATCCTGCTATCATTTCAACTGGCAGATGGAAAAATTGAGGTGTGGTTTGGGGCTGGAGGTGCTGTCACCAGCAAAACTGGAGAGCTCATGCTGTTGCAGCTGGTTCCACAATAATAAACAGAATGGTGATCATGTTGAATAAAAACAAAATATTGTAGATACTGGAAACTGCAAATAGAATTTGCTTCTCTTGATGATCACATTTGTTGAACTCCATAGGCATTCTTCCAACTCGGTAAAAATAAGGACAATGTGTTATAAAGGAAGCGGTTAAGAAAAATGCATTTTTGCAATGTAGTACACAAAAGATATAATACTTTTGCTTGGCTTGAAGTGTTCTCAAAGCCCTTTATGATCAGCACTGTTGAATCTTTGAGGAGAAAATTTGTGTCGCTTTGTGTTAAACTTTGATGTTGAGAGGTAACCATAGAAACAGGTATACATTATCCATTTCCCTGCATTCCAATGTGATGCATAGAATTCAGTGTTTGCTATTATAAGAGAATTATATAAATTATGCTGTGACTTGTCTACACTTAAAATGTGTGTTAGTGATTGGACATTTTGAAGCAAGAAAGAAATATCGTAGAATCTGAGGAAAATCTGAATTAATTTTTACTAAAGGCTGCAATTTACACTACATTATTCACATGAGAAAAAGTGACAGCAGCGTAATGTTACAAACAAGTTATGCTTGTGATGGTTTACTTTGAAAGCTAAAGGTCACCTATTTGTATTGAAATGAGACAAAAATTAGGTGATAATGGGCTAGCTAGTCATATTGAATTCGCACTAATGGAAATGGCTGTGGGCTGCCTGGTCAGATAGGGTCAGCAACTAATAACTCAATTCTACATGACTGAAATACTTCCCAAAAGACATGAAAGGATGTTTATTCATCTTGCTGAAGCATTTAAAGATGAGAAAATAATGTATAAATTAATCTCAGAGTGTAAGTAGGAACAAAGCATCACAGATAGAAGTGACCAGCTTGCTCTGCACTTGAACATTGTGGTACGGGTCATGATTATTTTGTGACAAGTGCTTGTGGAGTGATATAACCTACAAAGGTCTTTCCAAAATATTTAATTGTAAATACCTAAGCACTGGACTTTTCTTTTGAAAATCCTTAGGGTAGAGTTAAATAAGCCATTAGCATATGGTACAATGTTATGACCCATTGATATTAGCAGTTTCTAACTGCTGTCACTGCTTCTGTCAGTAGCACAATCTGAACCAGTCTGACTAAGTTCCCTCTGACTGGCAGAAACAGGTATGTAGCAACCTGAATGCAATATCGGATCACTTCATCACAATGTTATGACCCATTAATGTTAGCAGTTTCTAACTGCTGACACAGCTTCTGTTAGTAACAAACTCTGAACCAGTCTCACTAAGTTCCCTCTGACTGCAGAAACAAGTAGCAACCTGAATGCAATCTTAGATCACTTCTTTCCCCACTTACATTACCACACTCTGCCATCTTGACCAGGTTTTGAACGGGCAGCCAGTGCATACAGCTGTTTCAGGCAAGATGGGGAGTGACACAGATTGACTATTTGTAAGATGTGAATCAGAGTCCAGTCCACCTATTGTACTGAGCATCAGTGTCCTAACTAGTGCTATTTGGTGGGTCACAGTGAGATGCTTTTCGGCTCTCACAACTCAGTCCCACACGTCAGACAGACTTGGACCTTACTCTGGGGAGAGCAGACTGCTGTCTATCTGTTTTCTACCAGTAGTTTAATTACCCTAAAATGGGAATATCATAACTCAGCAACCATCTAATAGGAAGTGCCAATGTGTTATAAAAGTTAAAGCCATTGCTTCCTGGTTGAAATTCAGTCATCCACATATGCTGCCAGGCTATTTAGCAGCAGAAAGTGGACAGGGTGTGTGAAAAGGGGGAAATTGGTGAGGGAGGTTGTTGGCTATCAGCCAGTGGCATGACTTGTGGCTTATTTTGCCTTTTTTTAGCCCAAGAAGGTGGAGGTCAGTTATGCTGTTCCAATGCCTTCCAATCATGTTCAACAAAGTGAACATTTTCAACAGTTTTCTTAGCTCTTGCTATGCCTCTGTTTCCTGATGGCAGTTGAGATACAGAGATTAATTTAGTTACTCTTAACCGAACCCTCCATTTTATGGCACAATGAGATTTACAGTAAATCCATTTTTATTAGATTCTTACTTTAATCAATTCTCATCTTTTTTTGGCTAATTTGAAAGGAAAATGCCTGTCTGTTTAATATAATTAGCTGTAATCTAAATGGAGCTTAAATCCTGTTCTCAATCATGCAAGTGCATTGTGTAGTAATAGATGTATTAAGATGAGGAAGCAGGCATCTGTTAGCAAAAGAAAGAGGTCAGATTAATTTAGTTCTGGTTGGTTTAGCATGTTCTCAGCACCATTGAAACTTCCATCACATCACTATTTGCTAAAAGTGATATTGCCTGCATGATAATTGTACTGCAAAGCAAGAATCTCAAAAAGCAATAGTCCAAAATTTTTCCAGGTAAGTATATAATGGAGATGCATACCAATTATCAACAAAAAGGTTTAGTTTTAAAATTGTGCAGTAGCTTAGTGCTCATGTACTCACATTTTTGCAAAGTTTATTTTGACTTCTCATTATTTTTATAGCCCTGGCATCAACTAGCAAATCTTGCATTTCATACCAGTTAAATTATTCTGATATACTTGTTGCAAATGGAGGTCAGGACATGAACATTTTTAGCATGATGTGTTGTGCTCAAGGGAGAGAAGCATGAACTGTATCAGCAAGTCCTAAATAGTAACAGGATCAACACTGAATGGATTATTCTAATTTCCTGATGAAGGACCCTTGCCCGAAACTTCAATTCTCCTGCTCCTCGGATGCTGCCTGATCTGCAGTGCTTTTCCAGCACCACACTCTGGACTCTGATCTCCAGCATTTGCAGTCCTCACTTTCTCCCTGTTCTAATTTTTTGACAAACCAACAAAAAAGGGCAGCATGGTGGCTCGGTGCTTAGCTGTGCTGCCTCACAGAACTAGGGAACCAGGCTCATTTCTAGCCTTGAGTGACTGTGTGGAGTTGGCATGTTCTCCCTGTGTTTGCATGGGTTTCCATTATTTGTTCTGGTTTCCTCCCACAGTCCAGGGATGTGTAGGCTAGCTAGATTAATAACATGTGGAGATAAGATGTGTCTGGGTGCAATGCTGTTCACTAGGTTGTTGCAGACCTGATGGGCTGAATGGCCTCTATCTGCAATGAATGGAATCTATGATTGACTCGTTTTATGCCTTTCCCAGAAGCCCTCCATGCAAGTTTTATCTTACAGTACTAAAAAATTAATATGTTTTTAAAAATATGTAGTAGTTCAATTGATAAATACATTAAGAACATAAACTGACTGAGTCGAATCATTGGGGCTGAATTTTACATTTTTTGACCAAAGGTGAGTTGAATTGAGTTTTTGGAGGGATTGTAGTTGCAAAATCTGTCATCATATTTTACCAAATGAACCTCATTGAATAGCTACCACGCCCCTATGGCATTCTGTCACATCTGATTTCCATCCCATCTTACCACACACAATCCCAGAGCAACTTACCATATGGCAGATATCAGCCAAACGATTGGTAGCCCTTGTGCCTGTGCTATCTTTAAAATCCCATGACGCACCTGGACAAGCGCTGTCAATCTGGACCTGCCTTGAGTGGTTCTTGACATTTACTCCAGATATGGCAGGAATGGGACGTGCATCAGCACCCTGCTTTGCAGACATAGTGGGAACTTCTTCCTCCCCCAGGACCAGCAGTGCAGGCTACCATGCCAGACCGTGTCAGCCTGGTGCTAGGTTGTCCCCTGGGTTAAAGCAGTCTCAGTTGTCTGGAGGAATATCCAGCAATTTCGGAAGAAGGTCAATGACTATAGCCCACCCCCAACCTACAGCATGACTAACCCTGCATGCCTTCTGCCAGCTTGGCATATCTCTCTACCTGAAGCAATGTCAGTGTCACTCAATTTCATCACCCGTAATACCTACCTCTCTATCATTCTGTGAGGAATCAGCAGAGAACTGGACAGAAAGACTCTGGGATTGTGCTGTGCTGTCCTATTCAGATCTTCATTCATTCTAAGGTTCTACTCTGCCCAATTGAAGCAGGACCTGGACTGGTTTTGGAGGCTGCTCTTCACTTACTGTACCAGGAAGCCCTGAGTGAAAGCTATCTCCCCTTTATTTGATTGAGGTTTGCTGATAGCCATGACAAGTGTCCTGGCTTTGTGTCTGCACTGGGAGGGGGGAGGATCAAAGTGCAAAAAAGGCAGGAATACTGTGAGGATCCAGACTGGCTCAGAGTGAGTGAGTGCTATGGCATCAAGTGAAGAGACTGGTAATGCAGCCTGGTCCAGCCCATGAATCGAGTGAGCTTATGCAGTGTCTTTGGTGAAGCTAAACAGTGAGAGCTGCCGGTGCAGCCCAAGGATGTAAGTGAATTGCAAAGTGTTCTATAAGTGGATCATAAATGTGCCATGAGGGCTTTTAGAGTTTGGCCATTATTGGATGTCAATATCTGTGGAAAGTGACTGCATGTGATTGCAGCTTGTTGTAAAATGTTGATGATCTGGAGCTGAAGTTGCCAGCTGCTTGCTCTGGATTCCTTATTGGGCTTTCCCAATGGCGACATTGTTTGGTGAGATCAGAAGCTCAATGAGGCAAGTAGAGCTGTTAACAAACCATTTTGCAGCTAATAATCATCCTCAGTCAGTGTGGCACTTGCCTGTTGCCTAGTGAGAGTTACCGTACTGCTTGTGAAAGGCATAAAAACTGGAGCAAATTATTGCCAATATCAATTTAGGGCCTCGTTGCATTTGCTGCCTGATTCTGCCACACATCTCACTATGTTACTCAGTCCCCTATAAGATTCCAACCTGGCTTTGCTAAATTTGGTCATCTCAGTTCGGGAAATGCTTGGAGTGCTATGGTTGCCTCAGTGATTGGTACTCTCTCTCACATTCAATAAGCTAGCATTCCTGTTCCTGATTGTGGTCTAGTGGCTCCTGCTAGAATGTGTGAACATGTTTTAAAAATAACACACATGGGTAACAAATATCTTAATGTTTCTGTCTTTAAAGCTTTGAAAACTTGCATAAGTTGCTTAAATTTTGCAGAGGTTAATTGTAATGAAGGAGAAAGTGAGGTCTGCAGATGCTGGAGATCAAAGTTGAAACTTTATTGCTGGAACAGCACAGCAGGTCAGGCAGCATCCAGGGAACAGGAGATTCGACGTTTCGGGCACAGGCCCTTCTTCAGGAATAATTGTAATGAACCATAGAATCCCTAGAGTGTGGACAGAGACCATTTGGCCATCAAGTGTGCCCCAACTCTCCAAAGAGCATCCCATCCAGACACAGCACCCCACACTTAGCATGGCTAATCCACCCAACCTGCACATCAGAGCTCCCAGAGGAACCTCAATCTTAAAGTTTAAAAATTCAGCTTTGCAATGCATGTTAATGCAGGACAGTATTACATGTTGTTGTCCAGATATTCACTTAAAATATTGAGTTTTGACACCTGACAAGATTCCAGTTTGTCTACAATTTTACTGTTTTCAAGGCAATTGGAGCACTTGATTTTACTGCAGAGAAAACTGTGGGCATTGTACTTACATTTTTATGATGTGTCTGACAGGTTGCTCAAGCTTCATCCCAGCACTACAATTTTGTAATGTTAGCCGATACATCTTCTCATCTCTGTCCTTCTGTTGTCAGCAGTACTATCTAATCTTTTGTTTTGTCATTAGCATTTCAGTAGAACACATTTTCTGCCAATTTATTGTGATCCTGCATAACCAATTCATATCAAAAAGTGTAAAATTGAGATTTGATGTGTCTATTTATATTTTAGTAGATTTAGCTTGAAATTCCATCTCACATGTATTTCAAGTTATATTAGTTACATTAAAGTGAAAATATTCTGACAACTAGAACATACCACATTTGTTTTGCATTGATACCTTAGTGGTTTTAGTTGATATATTTTAAATATGTCTTTATCAATTTTTCTATCTGTCAAAACATTTATAGTTGTGGTAAGTATTGGTAGGTTTATTCTTCGTATTGAGGACCCTTAATTTGCATTCTTCCTTTGTGAATAGTTAATGAATAGTGAAACTTGCCTAATAGATACCATTGTAGGAAAAGGATGGAGTTCAATTTAGCCATGGAATTGTTGTGAATGGGCCCAATAGTTAATTACATGCCATCTCTGATGTTGTGAGCTCATGGATACCTTGCCATCTTAGTGCTGCTCATGCTATTCAGAGCCTAAAGCCTGTTTCAGAGGCATTCAGAATCTGTTGCCCTGAATGGATCGGGTCTTGACTGGTCTGCTTTTGTTTTTCAGGAGACCATTCTGCTTAGACAGTGGTTGTCAACTAAAATGTCAGTTAAATAGAAATCCTCTGGAGCTGGAATGAGGAAAAGTACTTCTGCCAGATCTGCTGCATTCCTGATAACTGCTATAATCATCACTTAGCCTCCTTCAGTTATAAAGTCAAGATTAGAGTGGTGCTAGAAAAGCACAGCAGGTCAGGCAGCATCCGAGGAGCAGGAAAAATCAACGTTTTGGGCAAAAGCCCTTCATCAGTTCATTCCTGATGGAAGGGCTTTTGCCCAAAACGTTAATTTTTCCTGCTTCTCAGATGCTGCCTGACCTGCTGTACTTTTCCAGCACCACTCTAATCTTGACACTGATCTCCAACATCTGCAGTATCCACTTGTGCTTCCTTCAGTTATACCCTCCTGCCTCAATCAGGCCCCCACCCTGGCATTTACCTGAGGGCAGCTGATCCGTGATTTGTTGTAATGGGTGAGGGGTTTGTGGAGCTGTGACAGGTGGCAGCAGCTTGTCAGATTAGACCCGAGGCTCAATGTCAAATATACGTCAGGCCTGTTTGCATTGGGTTAAATCTAGACCGAAAAATGCATCCTGGCAAATTTCTTCTTCATTATGCATTAATCATTTATCAAAAAAAAATGTTTGTGGACATCTTTAAGAAGGTGCAGCTCTTCTACGCACAGGTGTGTGTTTTCATTTTTATGAATAATTGTAAGGCAAAATTAGTTTTTAATTATGGTAATAAACAAAGAGTTTTACACCCTGGAACCAATAGTCACAAAACATACATCTGTCCTTTGTATGTTTCATTATTACAATTGCTAAATCAAATTAATCAAATCTCTGTTAACATTTCACTGGAAATGTATGCCTTTCAAAAATTCCGCTGTGGAAAAATAACATCAACAAAAATACCGCTCAGATCAAATACATAACACTCTGCTCCATTCTGTGGAGCTGTAAGTCAATAGTAGAAACAAAAAAAAAGCAAGTTTGAATTAGTCTTTTACATTTTGATCTTCATTTTGGTTGTTTCAGTGTAAACATATATACCAAATTATTCTATCACTATCTTTAAGTTTTCTGTAATCCTGTCACTGTTTCAAGTTATTTTTGACAATTTATTTTTAACTTACTGTGTGGGTATTCTCACTTTTGTTTGGCTCTCTATTTAGGTCCTCCCTCTCCAAGATTAATTTCCAATCATTGCTTTCATGTGACTTTTAACCTCACTGGTGACTAGCACTTAACTTAAAAAAAAGCATAAGCATTCAGTAAGATAAGAGCTAATATATAAGTAACCTAAGTTGGAAGTGAGCAAAAACCAAAAGGAACAAGTATGGATAAAAGAGGAGCTGGCTGTATGGGGATCCAGTTTGGTGGAAACTGAACGCTCAGGCTGTATTCTGAGTGAAAAATTAGGGTAGGTCCTCCCAAACTGTGGGTCAGCCCCCCGGTGAAACAGTAAGATGAGATTTTGAGGCTAGGAGATCCAGGTTGTTGTGGAGCCTCGATTGGTCTCAGAGCTCCAGGGTTCCTTTAAATACTTATTTCTTTTGCTGGTGGATGCGGTTTAATGGGCCATTGTCTGAGGTCTGATTGCTGTTGCATAAAATGCCTTTTATTGGAAACCCTGTCTTTTCACCGCTATGACCCCTCACAATAATTCACTTGCCTAGCTAATTTTCATTCTGGGACTCAAAGTATAAGGCTTTAAAATGGGATCACATAGAGATTAAAGTGGGGAGCATTGGATTAAGCTCTGGTCAGTATGTGGGGATCAAGATGAAGAGGACTAAGGCTGTTGAAGGAGCTCAGTCCTGGGAGTTCTTCATTGGGAGGTGGGGGTGAGGAATAGGCTTTTCTAAAATTAAGAGGTTTGGCATTGCAAATCTCATTTCAATACTCGCATACAGTTTGAAGATATATACACCAACATTTTGAGGTAGTTTCATTTTCACCATTGAAATTACACATTACAAAATATTATGTATAATGTGCATGTTCATTGCACATGTGCTGTGTCTTTTGTATGGATTTAGGTTTTAGATTCAAATGAAATGCACTGTGTCCCAAAATGAAAATCTTGAATTGAATTCTTAGTGCAGATTGGATTATTTAGTAAATGTTGTCCAGTAGCAAAACACTATCTAGTGCTTGATGTAATGTTCTTAATTTTGAAAGCATGGGCTCATTTAGCGCAGTCAGTACAGTACAGCCTTAGTGTTTGCTGTTCAACAATTGATCAGAAATAGCTGATAACATTGCATATGTTTCCTTTCATTAAATTTATTCAGCTCTGCAATTATCTCTAGTCTCCAGGCAATTGCACAAACTGCAAGGTCATAAAGTCACTCTTGCAAAATTAATATCAATAATGTATTGAATTTGGTTAGGCATATTGTGCAAGTGGCGTCATTCTATTTGTGCAGCTTCACATTTTTGCCACCAGATGGTGTTTCATAAACTGTAGATTCCCATAACAATGTCCACATCATCATGAATGTGCTTGAAAGGAAATTTGCTTGACTGGCAAAGGCACATAAAATCCATAGTTATATTTAGTATCCATGAGAAACAATCCTGGAGATCCTAATAACATCAAAATGTAATGAAAACAAACTGAAGATCCATTTCTGTAGTTACATCCATGATAATTAAAACTAGGATTTTGATGCAATCATGAAATCATCATGAGAAAGATCTGCTTTTTCACTGAAGGGTCAGGTCAGACATTGCTACTGGGTGCATTGTCAGGACACCTGTTTATTTGTTGCCAGTATTGATGAGTAATTAAGGACATAATAAGTGGATGTGGAGACACAATAACAATCATGGTGGCATTTCCTATCCTTTCCTTTTATAGTGCTAATTTGAAAGAGTTAGTGTTACATTTTTGATTGGTTACAAATCATTATTAAAATACTAGCAGTTGTTGCTAGACTACAAATGTTTGCTAAGTTTTAAATAACCATAGGTTTCTGTAGAAAGGATGATTTAAACGGAGATAAATGCTAAATTAAGTACTAAGTCAGTTTAAATTAATCAATAGGACTCTACTAGAAAAACTATATAAAGCATTATTTATAAGAAATCATATTCAAAGGACGTAAATTATACTTGTTCGGATGTTGTTTTCAAATTTGTAATTCAGTGTTATGTCAACATGTGACTTTTGATTATTTAGTTTTTTGCTTAAAATAACAAGAGCTTAGTGTTGAAAATTCAGCTTCTTCAATTAAAATGTATACTACAGCATGTAACAAAATCCATCATCTATTTTAAAGTGATTACATTTCAACACTTTGCCTTATGTCCATGAAATCTATGTGATTCTTTATCTTTTGACAAATGCTATGCTAATAAGAAAACAGCAATCAATGTGTGATAGTACCCCTGTGGTCTATTCTTCCATAGCAGTTGGAGTCACATATTGCTAAAAATCATCTCATCTATCTCATTCTCTTTAATCCTACGACCTCAGTATGCATTGTGCAGCAGCACTAAATTGTGAAATTGTTCAGTGCCTGGAGGAGCAGGTTAGGGACCCTCCCTTGACACTTGATCTTTGAGTGTTTCTAGATGCGCCATATATTACTATCCTCTGCCATGTGGCTTGCTGTAAAGAAAGTATTCTCTAGAGCATTTTAAAAGACAGTTCCTATTAAGCATAAAACAGGTTAAGTGAAATGCAACTATACATAGAAATCAGAAAATAGAGCAAAGTTGAATGGTGCATATGTAATTATAAGTGAAAAAGCATAAGCTAGCAACATAATGTTGAAAGCTTAGCACAAATGCTATCTTCCTTGTTTGCGGACTTAAAAGGATAACACTATTATCCTTTGGGAATTGCTATTCAATCTGGCCTATAGCAATATCCTGCGGTTTGACAGTTTTTTTTGGTCTGAAGTAAGAAAAGACAAAAAAGCCAATAAAAGGCATTGAAAATCTCAATGTGAATAAAGATTTTGATAACTATCTCTTTCAAGAATTATGTTGAGTAGAACTATTCAAAATTGAAACCATTTTTGTTTCTATTTCACATTTTCCATGTCTTCAATATATGAACAAATTCTGTGATAACTTGAAAAGAATAACAAAGGCTTGTGACATGCATTTTTCTGCTTTTAGAATTTTTTAATTAAAGTTTGCATTTCACACTTTCGAATGTGTTCTCTTTTATATGTGCTAATCAAGTTAAACAGTTACAAAAAGCAAACGTCAGACAGTTGATTCAAGTTGATTTAAAACTGAGAAAAAATATATCCAATACTTAGTTGAAAAAACAGGAACTACTATACAAGAATTATTTATCGTAGTAAAGTGATCAGTGTCTTCAGAATGGTGCAATTATCCTGTCATAATTGAAGAGCTGACCAGGGTGCTAAACACTTCTGGAACAACATTGGTCCAAGGCTGGATAGTAATTAAGGATGTGTTTTTCCAAACAATCAAGCACCAATAAATGTTGTAGATGTGTTATGTGTAATTCTGCAAGAAGCAATTGTCTGAACTATTGACATATTTTGAAAGCACTTAACAGTAACTGCATTTTCTAAATGATTGTGTAAATCTTTGTTAAAGGTAGCCATTTATCAAGTTATAAACTAGCATTGGAATGTCTAAATCTCAGGTTGATATCAAATATTGTATTGTACCAATTAGTTGATTAGAAGGATCTTGTTGGACTAAAGTCACAGATTTATTATTGCCACTTTTGATTTGTAAATTAAAATTGGCAAGTTAATGTGGTTTTATACTGCTTAATTTGTAAAACAATCATAGAAACAAAATTAAAAAAGTATACAATGACATCAAATCACTGCTGTTAACATGTTTGGAATGGTATGACTGTAAATTATAAGTTCTTGGTATTAAAAGAAAGTTCATATTATAAAATAATGGGGAAATAATTGCAACAGAAGGTCTTTGGAATTAAATCTGTTATATTTAATCTGTTATCCGTAATAATCTGTTTTGTGTTGTAGTTTGTTCAAAAGATATTCTTTATGACTGGCCTTGCAGTTGCCCTTTGCAAAGTTAGCACAGATGATGAGTCAGATGATGAATAATATGATTACAAGCTTCTATCTGGAGGCATTGTATCTCTGAGGAAATGACACAAACAGCCAGATGCAATGCCCAAAGGTCTGTGAAGCTTTGGACTTAGCATAAAACCTATCAATTGAAAACACAGAAAAATATCTAGTGCAAGTTCTCACATTAGAATTTTAGAACTCGTAATATTATTGGAAATCAAATCAAGTAAATTCACATCAGATATGAATAGGCTCAACAAGACATGATTGCTGCCTCTGAACAGAAACATAAGGCAAGTGACCTGAGTCTTAAGTACTAGGATTATGTGTTGCTTGACTGCAATAAACTCACCATCCTTTACTTGTTTATGTGCTGTATCACAACAGTATGGTCTCCTATTGCAAGTATTGATCTCAATCTCAAAGTAGGACATATTGTGATGCTTGCTTTCAATTCTGAACCACGTCCCATTCTCATTCTTGATGTCCAGAAATCATTTGGTGTCAGGAAATTTGGCCTTCTGAAGTGCCTGTGGAAGGTTCCAATTGGAACTTCAGCACACTGAAAATTAGATCCAGGCAATCAAAGGTGAAAGGGAAGTGCAAGAACACATTTTTCTTCCTTCTCAAAGATTTTCTTGCAAATGACTGCTGTCGTTTGTTACAGGTGGGTATGAAAGTCTTTGAAACTCTGGGGTTAGCTCTTTTTTTTAATGAAAGACACTGAAGCCTGAACCTATATCAAATGGCACCAGCATATGCTGGTAGCATATGTCACTTAAATGGAATTACAAATATATTCTGTGACTCTCGTGTGCCATATATTTTGTGAATTAAGGGAATTCCGACATGTTACAAAGGAGAGATGGACAATTAGTCAGGTAGTTCAGTCTGAGCTGACATCTTTTAGTGTCAAATAACAGAAAATGTATGATTTAGTTTCTTGGTTATTATCTCTACCCTGTGCTAGTTTTGAAATGGTTAATGGATACATACTTAAAAACAAAAAAGTGCAGAGCTCTGGGGAAAGGATTATAAAATGGTTTCCTGTTCTATCAAGTCAGTAAAGGTACAATGAGCTGAATAGCCTATTTTTACACTGTTTGATTTTGGCAGTGAGAGTCTGAGGTGTAATGCTCTTAAGAGGATACTTCTAAAGTGTTCTGCATAATTTAGATTATTTACAGCGTGGAAACAGGCACTTCAGCCCAACAAGGTGAAAACAATGACTGCAGATGCTGGAAACCAGATTCTGGATTAGTGGTGCTGGAAGAGCACAGCAGTTCAGGCAGCATCCAAGGAGCAGCGAAATCGACGTTTCAGGCAAAAGCCCTTAATCAGGAATAAAGACAGAGAGCCTGAAGCGTGGAGAGATAAGCTAGAGGGGGGTGGGTGTGGGGAGAAAGTAGCATAGAGTACAATGGGTGAGTGGGGGAGGGGATGAAGGTGATAAGT
>NC_057719.1:40872968-40911599 GCF_004010195.1 Chiloscyllium plagiosum
TGTGGGAGTGGCCATGATGGGGGCGGAAGTGACATCATCAATCAGCGTGGGGGTGGTAGCTGCATCAGCCGCATGGCTAATGGCCAGGGGAATCTTCTGGAATGTTTGAGGAGCGCTGGTTATGGAGGTGGGTGGATAAAAGTTTGTTGTACTTACAGTTTTTGATGTTTGAGATGGAGTTGAAATACTGTTTGTTGAGAGTATGAATTCTCCTGAGGATGTAGTACAGAGTGGGTCCTTTGCAATTCTGAGAGAGTGTGGCCCTCAGCTGAGGGAGGGCTGACTGTAGAGAGGTTAGGTGCCGGCGCATTGCTGCAAGCGTGGAGCGGAGGATCTTGAAGGAGAACCATTGCTGGTGTTTTTGAATCTGTAGTCTGTACTGTTTGTCTTGTTCGGGTCCGAACTCTGCTGGTTTAAAGGTGGTCTGGAGTCCATGTGGGATGAGTTGGCTATGGAGGCAGGCACTGAGGAAGCAAATGTGGCTGTGATGGCAAGTTTGTTTCAGGACATGGTTGAAGAGCTTCAGGGCAGAGGAAATGACCTGGGAGTTGCAGTGGGAGAGGGACTCCCTGAGATTCTTGTAGAGAGAGGAGGAAAACTTCTTCAAGGCAGGCATCCTTTCAAGAGGATTCGCAGTAGGGCTAAAATCAACGAGGTAAAACAAATCCACACTGACCCACCACCCGTACATTTAGCCAATTTAGCATGCCCAATTCACCTAACCTTCACGTTTTTGGAATTTGGGAGGAAACCCACACAGACACAGGGAGAATGTGCAAACTCTACACAGTCAGTTACCTGAGGCAGGAATTGAACCCAGGTCTCTGGCACTGTGAGGCAGCAGTGCTAACCACTGTGCCACTGTGCTAGGTACCAAAAAAATGTAATGTTTCGTTAAAGCAAATGAAGGAAGTTCTATTTTTGCTATTTATTGTTTTACAAAACTTAGAGGTTTTGAGATCTTTTATGGATTTCAGAAACTGATTGAACCATTAATTAATAAAACTAATTGTCCAAGGCTACAAATTTATAAAGCAAATGCATCATTTGATACTCCATATGATATTTTTCGAACCTACCACTATGGACAAGGATGAAAGGACATCAATGGGACTGATGTTGGTGTAGCGAGAGACCTGAAACCAGAACCGACCTATCAGCTGGAGAGCCACACCACTTTTCTTGAAAGTCATACCTGAATTAAATGCCTGTTAAGCAAATAACTGGCCAGTGCTGGATCTTTCATGGGGTTGAGGACCTGGGAGTGGAAATTCTCCTCCCTATGTGACAGCACTCAATCAGAGGTCAGCAACCCTCTATTGCCTATCAGAGCTACTGAGATGGTGGCTGCCACTCACGGTGGTAGTGAGAGTCTCAGGATCAATGATGGACCAAGGCCACTGATGTATGAGGGCAAGATGTGGATTGCAGGAATGGGTTGGGGGAGGGGGGGGGGGGTGCTAGCAAGAAGAAGTGAAAAATTTGTTTTATTCACTCGTAGGACTTAGGCATCGCTGGCTGGCCAGCATTTTATTGCATGCTCCCTAGTTGCCCTTGAGAAGGTGATGGTGAGCTGCCTTTTTGAACTGCTGCAGTCCATGTACAAGGGGAGAAGGGTGCAAGAAAGTAGATTGGAGCATGGCTATGAGTAGGCCTTTTCTATATTCACCCCTTTCCTGATGCTAGCTCCATTAAGTCTGGCAATGAGTAACTTTGAACGAAGGACACCACAGAAGACCAGAGGCAATCCTAACCAAGTCTCTAGTAAAGTTAACACAGCCTGTTCTGATGGAAGAGGTTAATATCTGACTGAAACGTTAACTCTGTTTCTCCCTCCACAGATTGTAAGACTTGCTAAATTTCTCCAGGTTTTAATTTCAGATTTCTGACATCCACAGAAATTCACTTTTATTGACTGACTCAATCACTGTTGATCTGGGGTGCAGTAATTGTTTATTAAGATGTTGCATTATCAAACTTTGAGTGTTATTACAGCAGAAGGAGCATTAGATAACTGGAATAACAGATATTCAAGAAGAAGCAAATATCTGTGACAAAATTTGTATATGATGGTCTATTAGCATACTGTAATTTGCCTGATATTTCTGGAAGTAACAATCTCATTCCTATGGCTTTAGGTCAGTTAGGTAGTTAATGGAACATCAGGTCCTGGTCCTTTATAAACACCAGTTGTTGTTTTATTTTTATAGCTTCTTTTGTATAGTAAAATGGACCAAGCCACTTCACAGAGTGTGGTGCTGGAAAACACAGCAGGTCAGGCAGCATCCAAGGATCAGGAGAATTGACATCAGCTCTCCTGATGAAGGGCTAATATCCAAAACATCAATTCTCCTGCTCCTCGGATGCTGCCTGACCTACTGTGCTTTTCCAGTACCACAATCTCGACTCTGATCTCCAGCATCTGCAGTCCTCACTTTCTACAAGCCACTACACAGCAGCATTATTAAATAAAGTTGGACAATAGACGCAAAATAAATATTTTGGCAAATGGTTAAAGGCTTGGTCAAAGAAGTTGATTTTAGGTAGTGTCTTAATGCAGGGAGAAAAGTCTAAGAGGGGGCAGAGATTGAAGGTAATAACCCAGAACGTGGTGTTTTGGCAGCTGAAGGTGCAGCAAGTAATGTCAGGCTTTTTCAGGAGGCCACGTTTGGAGGAGCATAGGTATTCCAAAACTTTGTAGGGAAGGAGAAGTTTATTGAGGTCGGGAAAGGCTATAGGAGTGTGAACACAAGGATGAGAATTCAAAATTGAGCTATTGCTTTACTGGGAGAAATACAGATTAGCAGCCAAAGAATGGGTAAACAGGACTTGGGAAAGCTATTACATGGGCAACAAGAGATTTGGATGACCTCAAATTTACAAGGGGTAGAGGGAAGGGGTTGGCCAGAAGTGTATTGCATTGGTCAAATGTGGAATTAACAAAGATATGCATAAGGATTTTAACACCAGATGTGCTGAGGCTTTGTCAATGTCATGGATCTGGAAATAGACTACTTAATGATGGCACAAACATGTGTTTGGAAGCTCACCGTGGGGTTAAAAATGTTACCAAATTTGTGAACTGTTTGGCTCAACTTCAGACAGGAAGAGGGATGCAATCAATGGCAGAATTTGTAGAAGAGACTTATAGTATGGCTTCAGTCTTCCCAGTACTTAATCAGAGGAAACATTTGTCCTTCCAGAGCTGGATGTTGAACAGACAGTCTGCCAATTTAAAGATAATGCAAGAGTTCAGTAAGTTCGAGTTGAGATGAAGCTGAGTGTTGTCAGTATATGTCGGATTGTGAGTTTTTGGATGAATTCACCAAAGGGCAGCCCATAAAGTGAAGACCCAAAAATAGATCCTTGTGGGACACCTGGGATCATAATGTGGGAGTGGAAAGAGAAGCAATTGCAGACGAATCTTGGTCACAACTGGCTATCCTTAATTAAATGAACTATGGACTTTGTAAATCAGGAACAAAAACTGAAGTTGCTGGAACAGCTTAGCAGGTCTGCCAGCATATGTGAAGAAAAATCAGAGTTAATGTTTCAAGTCTGGTGACCCTTCCTCAGAAAGGGTCACTGGACCCAAAACGTTAACTCTGATTTTTCTTCACAGATGCTGCCAGACCTGCTTAGCTTTCCAGCAACTTTTGTGGCTATCCTTAATACTTAATCATACATTTAAAACTTCTACTTAATTTGAAATCTAACTTCTAGATGATTCATCACATTATAATAGTATAATTTCTTCCTCTCCCTCAATGCTGAACTGAAAACCAAATTACATCACATAGATGTGATGACAACTTGCTATCATTAAGCATGTATAAAATAGCTTCAGAAAATGCACTGGGCTGTACTGTGGAGGGAAATCTACTATTGAGAAGATAATGGCTTATAATTGTATGTCTTACATTGCAACAAGCAGGCAGGTGAATATTTTGCACTGGAGAACATTAGTGCCACTTGAAGAAAATGTAATTTAGTCTGGATATACTAATGGCTGACTTCAATCCTTGTGATATATAAATAATAATTAGATGTGGCTCATGTATTTGTGCCATTGTGCAAATTTCAAAATTAATTTACAAATAAGCATTTTAGCATTTGGTAAACCAGCCATTCCATTGTTGTAATTGTATTTATTTATAACATCCTTGTCAAATGCAGTTTAAGATTTCAGTTATTTAGATTGGGTATAGTAAGTGCCCCACTCCATTTTAACTACCCCTTTCTCAGGTTTCTGCCAGGTTTGGGGAGATTATAATCAACTCTTTATAATTAAATAATTAAGCATGAAGAATGACTGTTTCGAGAAGCTTCCAAAACTCTCCCCAAACCCGAGCCATTACCATGTGGAGAGAAGAGAAAAGGGAAAATGATATAAGACCATAAGACATAGGAGCTGAAATTAGGCCATTCAGCCCATCAGGTCTGCTCTACCATTCAATCATGGCTGAATCGTTTCTTGACCCTATTCTCCTGCTTTCTTCTGTAACCCTTGATTCCCTTGATACTCAAACACCTATCTATGTCAATCTTATATATACTCAATGACCTGGCCTCCACAGCCTTCTGTGGCAATGAATTCCACAGATTCACCACTCCCTGGTTGAAGAATTTTCTCCTTATCTCCATTGTAAAAGGTCTTCCTTTTACTCTAAGGCTGTGCCCTCAGGTCCTCATCTCTCCTACCAATAGAAACATCTTCCGAACATCCATTCTGTCCAGGCCTCTGCAAGGAATATTAATGATTAAAGGATTTTCTAGGAACAGATTTTCCTCATTAAATTTAGATAAGGTGGCTTCCCTGAGCAAACAGCACTGAGAAAGTTCAAATGGGAACATCTTTTTCTGCCCATTAATTCAAGCAGACAGGACATCAGGCAGACTCTGGTACACGTGAGCAATCCACCCTCGCCTTCTTACGCTGTACATTGAGAACATTTATTTGCTCAAATACAGTAAGAAGAAATGTTCATAAAACAAACTGACATTCTTTAAATTCCAAAAGCAATGGGCCTTATCTTCTAATATCAACCACAGCAAATATTGAGGCAACCTGTTGTGTGTTAGGACTCATCAGAAGCCCTGATCCAAATATATGCGATGGAATTGCCTGAGAAGTTTAAAGTTCCAAAAGGCAGATTTTCACTGTCCAAGATCTTTAAGAATCAAAGTTGTTACACTGTTTAACCTATAGTCTAACTCAGTGATTAACAACAGAACTTAACCCATCAGACCCACACACAGTCCGAATATACCACCCACCATCCATCTGACCTGACTATCCTCTGTATGACCCCACCCAACCATTCACTCACTCAACTAGTCACTCAGTGACTCCTCTGAAAACCTTTGTGATCTTTAATTGCTTAGCTAAATGTGGCAGCTGATATTATAAATATGTGCTGTGTTGTTTGTGCTGTTCATCACAGTGGATGGTTTCTTGACCAGTTTGAAAGATGTGAAAAGATAAGGGCAGAGCAATTTTCACCACCAATGGTGTTTTCACCGTCAATGGTGATTGCCTAGCGTTGTCACTGATTGGAAGCTCTGGATCAATAAAGGAGCTAGGTATACCTTTGTTCATTCAAAGTACATAGCTTTTGTTTTCTGAGAAAAGAATACAGTTTGTATTCATATTCCCTCTTGTTTTTCCTGACTTGATATAAAAGTTGTGGATGAGTCAAGAATATAGCTTGCTAAATGTTAAGTTCCAATTAAATAGCAGTCAAACCAAAGCATTGTTTTTGGCCTTCACCACAAAATCAGTTGCATTATTGTTGATTTGCTCCCTCCTTGGCCACTGTTTCTGTCCCATTCAGATTATTTGTAAACTTTGCACCTTTTTGATATTCGGCTGAGTATCTAAACATACATCTCTGATATAACAAAGACTATCTACCTCGACTTCGATAACATTGTGTCTCCACTGCTGCCTCAGCTGATCTAAGCATGACAATTCTGAGGTTCTGTTGGCTGATCTCTCATCTTCCTTGTACTTATTTATTAGCAGCCTGTATCCTGACAACAAATCCCATTTGCCAATCACCCCTATGCTTGGTAATCTACTTGGGTACTTGGTCTGCCAATATCTTAACATTTTGATCCTTGTGTTCAAATCCACCCAAAACCATCCAAGAATGTCTCCTTTCTCTAACTCTGGCTTCTTGCACATCACTCTCTCCACTTCATTTTTGTCTTGTGCCCTCAAATTCCATTTCTAAAATTCAGCACCTCTGCACCTCTCTCTACTTTTCAGAGCTGGATCAAAATCTATCCTTTAGGTCAGCTATTCTATTCTCTTCTTCGGTTTGTGTAAGGTTTTGTCTTTTTTTCAAATTTTTTCAAGGACATGGGCGTCGTTGGGTGGCCAGCATTTATTGCTTCTCCCTAGTTGCTGTTGAGAAGGTGGTGGTGAGTTGCCTTCTTGAACCTGCTGTGGTTTAACCCAGGATGCCCTTTTGGAGGGAATTCCAAGATTTTGACCCAGTGACAGTGAAGGAACAGTGATATATTTCCAAGTCAGAATCATGCAGGACTTGGAGGGGAACTTGAAAGTGGTGGTGTTCCCATACATCTACTGTGGTTGTCCTCCTACATGGAAGTGGTTGAGTGTTTGGAACATGCTGTCTAAGGAATTTCTGCAATGCATTTTGTAAATAATAGCAGCAGTGTGTACTGAGCATCAGTGGTGGGGGGAGTGGATGCTTGTGGATGTGGTGCCAGACAAAAGGACCATTTTGTCCTGATTGGTGTCAAGCTTCTTGAGTATTGTTGCAGCTGCACCCATCCAGGCAAATGGGGAGTATTGCATCACACTCCTGACTTGTGCCTTGTAAGGTGGTGGACAGGATTTGGGGAGTCAGAAGGTGAGTTACTCACCGCTGTATTCCAAGCCTCTGACCTGCTGTTGTAGCCACTGTGTTTATATGGCAAGTTTAGTGAGTTTCTGGTTCATGATGACTCCCAGGAAGTTGATAGTTGGGGATTCAATGATGATAACACCATTAAATGCCAAGGGGCAGTGGTTAGATTGTCTCTTATTGGAGATGATCATAGTCTGGCATTTGTGTGGCTCGAATGTTACTTGCCCCTTGTCAGCCGAAGGCTTAATATTGTTCAGATCTTGTTGCAGTTGACCACTGATTGCTTCAGTATGTGAGGAGTTGCAGTAGTGCTGAACATTGTGCAATATTGGTGAACATTGCCACTTCTGATATTATGATTGAGGGAAGGTCATTGATGAAGCAGCTGAAGGACACTATTCTGAGGAACTCTTGCAGAGATGTACTGGAGCTGAGATGACTGACCTCCAATGACCACGCCCATCTTCCTATGTGTCAGGTATGAATCTAACCACCAGAGAGTTTGCCCCCGATACCCATTGATTCCAGTTTTGTTAGAAATAGAGTGAGATATAACTTTATTGTCACATGTACTCAAATGCGTACAATGAAAAGTTTACAAGTCGCCACTTATGGCGCCATCTTAGGTACAAAGGTACCGAGGTAAAGATTGTTAAGTACAAATCAGAAAAGTAAAGAAATAAGAAGTCCAGCAATATAGATCATTGGAATAAATGAGAAAATAAAGAAATAGAAAATTCAGAATAACAGTCCTTCCAAACCAGTCAGACTTCACCTTGACGCTGTCAAGGCTAGCAGACCACTCTGTAATTAATCTTGAGGCTAGAAGTCCATGTTGAGGCCACGCTAACCTTCTGACAAGTAGCCGCACTGATCTGAGAAATTACTACGCCAGGTCCGCTCTGAGGCCAGGAGTTGGAGCTTGCCATGAGGCCTGGAGTCTGAGTCTGTGCTGAGACCAGGAGGAGAAAGTGAGGTCTGCCAATGCTGGAGATCAGAGCTGAAAATGTGTTGCTGGAAAAGCGCAGCAGGTCAGGCAGCATCCAGGGAACAGGAGAATTGGCATTTCGGGCATAAGCCCTTCTTTAGGGCTTCTTCAGGGCTGAGACCAAGAGTTCAGGGCATCACCAAGACGAAAGAATGAAAAACACACAAAAGGGAAAAGGGCTCCTTGATGCCACACTCAGTCAAATGCATCCTTGGTGTCAAGGTTTGTCATCTCACCTTACCTCCTGGAATTCAGCTCTTTTGTCCATGTTTGACCCAAGGCTGTAATGAAGTCAGGAGATGAGTAGCCCTGGTGGAACCCAAACTGGGCGTAACTGAGTAGGTTATTGCTGAGCAGGTGCTGCTTGATGACTCTTTCCATCACTTTACTGACGATCAAGAGTAGACTGATGGGGCAGTAATTGACTGGATTGGATCTGTCCTGCTTTGCATGTATAGAACAAACCTGTGCAATTTTCCACCTTGTTGGGTAGTGCCAGTGTTGTAACTTTACTGGAACAGCTTAGCCAGGGAGCGACACATTCTGGAGCACAAGTTTTTAGTATTATTGCCGGAAAGTTGTCAGGCCCATAATCTTTGCAGTATCTAGTGTTTCCAACTGTTTCTTGATATCACATGGAGTGAGTCAAATTGGCTGGAGACTGGTATCTGAAATGCTGGGGACCATTGGAGAAGGCTGAGATGGATCATTCAATCGGCACTTCTTGCTGAAGATTGCTGTGAATGTTTCACCCTTATCTTTTGCACTGACTTGCTGGGCTCTTCCGTTATTGAGGATGGGGATATTTGTGGAGCCTCCTTCTCCAGTGAGTTGTTTAATTGTCCAACAACATTCATGACTGGATGTGGCAGGACTGCAGAGGTTAGATCTGATCTGTTGGTCGTGAGATCACTTAGCTCTGTCTATCACTTGTTGCTTCTGTTGTTTGGCATGCAAGTAGTCCTTGTGGCAGCTTCATCAGGCTGACGCCTCATCTTCAGGTATGCGTGGGACTGCTCCTGGCATGCCCTCCTGCACACTCCATTGAACCAGGTTTAATCCCCTGGCCTGATGGTATTGGTTGAGTGGGGGATATGCTGGGTCATGAGGTGGCAGAATGTGTTGGAGTACAGTTCTACTGCTGTTGATGGCCCACTGAACTGGATGTCCGGTTTTGAGCTGCTAAATTAGTTCAAAGTTTTATTTATAAGCACTATATAAATGCTAATTGTTGTTGGCTGTACAGACCATATTTTATTTTCCCTCACTGCTGATGATGTTGACTCCTTCCTAGAATAAGGTTCCATGAGTTTCAGTTACTCTCTATTTTCTCCAAATGACAGTTATTGATGCTTGATCATCAATGGTGAAAATTAGAAGGTTCGTCAATCAGAAATTGGGGGATGTGGGGATGAGGATGGAGGGGTGGCTATTACTTTGCAGCCTGATCCTGTTCTTTCTTAAAAGCAAGGATCACTGAGTATTGGAGCTGAAAATGTGTTGCTGGAAAAGCGCAGCAGGTTAGGCAGCATCCAAGGAACAGGAGAATCGACGTTTCGGGCATAAGCCTGAAGAAGGGCTTATGCCCAAAACGTCGATTCTCCTGTTCCTTGCATGCTGCCTGACCTGTTGCGCTTTTCCAGCAACACATTTTCAGCTCTGATCTCCAGCATCTGCAGTCCTCACTTTCTCCTCACTGGTATTGATCAGGAGTGGGAGCATTGACCAGCTTATGGTTTTCTTAACTAGATGGATGGGGGATGTATGATGGTTGTGGTGGGTCTGAAAGCATAAAAACCAACTGTATTTCCTGTGCCCTTCCTCTGGCTAAAACAAGTTAAATTAGTGCAATTGTGTGTGTTTTGCAGTCTATGCGACTCCATTTTCTCTGAACCATCAAGGAAGCAGACATTTAATTTTAAAGAGTCAGATTTAATCCCTCCATCATTGCGTATAATATGAGGATAAATCTAATTATTTAGGACAGTTACGTCAATAATCATAATTCATATTTATGTTTTATATTATTATATAATTCAATTGTAATATTTTGCTAGTTAACCCTACCGCTTGCTATGACCAGACAGTAATTGGATATAATAAGGAAAATTACACTTCCCAATTGACAATGTTTAAGCTCACTTTTATTTATGATTGTGTTTCAACCTTATTAATCCACATTTTAACAGACATTATAAACAAACAACAATGTACTGCTGCAAAAGTATTAAGTGATTCAGAATTTTCCTTTATGAATCTTATACCTAACTGAGGCTTTGAGAGAAAGGAAAGTGGCCAGACACGGAATGTACATTTTTTGCAGGATCTTACATCTTTGGTTTCTGCAAAAGTGGATTAATTTTTTAAAAAACGCATAAGAAAAGTTGCATGTGGGAAAAGGATTGCTTCTGATTGCGAGAGCACAGGCCACACCACTTGCCTTCAGTCATGGCTTCTTGCTTCTCTTAGGCTGCTACATGACAGGAAGATTGATCAGAAACAGGAGTTAAGGGGACAAGATGCTTCCAGAGGGAGGAGAAGGACTTGAAGGGTGTGGTGAAGGCTTCTGCACAGGAAGCTTGAGTTACTGGAGTTCTCCCAGGAACATTTCTCTTGCCTGCACCTAAGAGATCCTGCAATAAATGTGTTGTCCAGATGCTTTCAGGAAGAAAATTCTCATATAATTCTTCCAGCTCTTGGAACTAGATCTGCAGCTTCACAACAGGGCAGGAATAGTGCTGATAGTAACACTGTAGGTTGAAGAAAGCAACTTATTTCTAACGGTTTCCAGATGAGGTCCACTGCTACAGAGACGTGACACAAGCTGTTCATGCTTCCAGGAGAGAAACCAGAGAGAAATAGCATGACTGTGCATGTAGCTTTCAGCAGATAATAGGATTCTCCATAGAGCAGTCTGTCACCAACTGCACAGGCGTGACTTTACGGATGCTGCAGCTGCCTGTGAGGTATATCAAAATTCCTAAGATTACTCCACTCTATGGAGTTATTGGCCAAGCTGGTAGGTTCCTGCTGTCCTGACTCTTCCATTTTGTGATTCTTCCATTTTGCACTGGTCTGTTGTTCCATCAATCTTTCACCCATCACATCAAACCAATGGATGGCTTCCAATTCACACATTGTGGGTAGGGAATACAGTATTTTATGTTGTGCGAAGTAAAAATAGAGCATTATTTCATCTGGGAGGAATATTCTGGCCTTGGACAGTGAGAGGGAAGGAAGTAAAATGAAGTGTTTGTGTGGAAAGGTGTTGTGGGCAGGAGAGTTGATATTGGGTGCGATGAAGAAATGGACCAGTATGGTGAGGGAATGGCCCTTTTGGAATGCTAAATAGGGAAGGGAGAGGAAAGAGTGGATCCATCCTGAAATGTTGATTAACGATTTTGTGCTTATTGAGACTATTTAGGTGGAAGGCCGGGGGAACCAAAGTGTGGTTTTAAAGTTGGGAGAAGGGACAAGAGCAAATGTACAATGGGACAGACATGATTGAGTGCCTTGTCAACAATAGTGGAGGGGAATCCTTGTTGACAGAGAAGGAAGACGTCTCAGAAGTGTTGTATGGAAGACTCAGTTATTGAAAGTATTCAATGGAGATGAAAAAACTTGGAGCATGGAATAGAGTCTGTACAAGAAGTAGAGTGTGAGGAAATGCACTTGAGGGAGAAGGGAGTCAGTTAGCTCATTTATTTGAACACCCTTAGAAACGGAGTTGAGAAACGGAAGACATGATTTGGAAATGGACCAGGTGAATGTCAGGAAAGGATTGAAATTGGAAGCATTGGAATTTTCCAGTTCAGTTTGAGGGCAGGAAATGGCACCAATGCAGATATCTATACATCAGAATCATAGCTGAACTGTCTTCACATCTCACAAAAAAAAGGTAGGCATTGCCAGGAGCCATATGGGTTCCAATAGCAACATTTTAACTTCAAGGAGTAGGCGGAATTGAAGGAGAAGTTGTTCAATGTTAGAAAACATTCAGCCGGGTAGAGGAGGATGCTGGTAGATGGACACAGATTAGACATCTGCTCAGAGTAGGAGCAGAAATGCCCAGACCATGCTGGTGGGAAAGTGGAGGTGTAAAGGGTCTGCACACCCATGGTGTAGGTGAGACAGTTGGGTTGGTGAGGATTCGCCACGGCACATTCGCTGCCGCTGATTAGCCACTGTCAGTTCGCCACCAGCGTTTCTCCACTGGTGTCGTTTGACCTCTGGAGACTATTTGCCACCGGAAATATATATATGTACTGATTGTTTTCCCTCCCGCCTGTTCTTTCATACTTCTCAGACATATATATCATTTTATTGGTTTATACATAAAAATGAGTTACAAACACTTGCGGTGGCGAAGCGTCCTCAGCAGCCAGTGGGCGGTGGCGAAGCGTCCTCGGTGGTGGAAAGGCAGTGGCTAATCGGCGGCGGCGAATGGTCCCAGAGACGGTTAGGTTTAGGAAACTGGAAACACTTGACGTGTCAGAGGTCATTAGAAAGGTCAGGCAAATTGGTAAGAGACTGGAAAAATAATGTTAACATAGAAGGAAATCTGTTCAGTAGATCAGGAGTGAGGTTTATGGGCATTGATGTTTGTAGATCTTGGGAAGTAGATGAAAATGGGATGTTTGTATTTCAAGGTTAATAGAGCTGTGGAGGAAAGATCTCCAGTGGAGATGAAGTCTGTGATAAACCTGGAGATGAATGCTTGATGTCCAATAGTGGGCTCATGGTCCAGCAGTAGCTAGGTGAAGTATTACAGATTTGGTGTTTGGCTCTGAAAGGTACAATAATTTGATAGACAACACCAGCACTATCCCTGTCAGCAAGTTTGATCATTGGACCTAAGAGAATAAAGTGCTGCATGAACCGAGAGAGGCAGGCCTGTGTAAGTGATGGAAGTTTAAAAGTTAAGATGGCTAATGTCATGGCTGAAATATTCATCATGGCCTAGGTGTTGTATTCTTTTCACCATCAGGTTATTCAAATATGATAAAGAAGAAATTAACTGTGGAGCTGCCTAGTCAGAACACTCACCAAGTGTCAGATAGATTTGCTAGTATAATTTGAGGAGGAACTGCCTGGATTCCGAGCAAAGGGCCCAGTTATAAATGTTAAGCCAGTGTAGTCATTGTCAGGGTTGAGAGTGTGGTGCTGGAAAAGCACAGCAGGTCAAGCAGCATCTGAGGAGTAGGAGAATCAATATTTCGGGCATATGCCCTTCACCAGGAATGAGGCTTGTGGGCTGGGGGACTGAGAGATAAATGGGAGGGGGTGGGGCTGGGGGGAAGGTAGCTGAGAATGCAATAGGTAGATGAAGGTGGGAGAGAAGGTGATAGGTTGGAGAGGAGGGTGGAGTGGATAGATGGGAAAGACGATGGACAGATCAAGGGGGTGGTGCCAAGTTGGAGGCTTGGGATAGGGATAAGGTGGAGGGGGGTGGCATGGAATGAGGAAACTGGTGAAATCCGCAGGAGGCAGGGTGGGAGGAGGTGTAGTCATGGGCACCCGCATATACCCCAGCTATGCCTGTCTCTTTGTCAGGTACGTGGAACAGTTTTCTTCCGCAGTTACACCAGCACCATCCCACACCTCTTCCTTTGCTGCATTGATGACTGTATCGGTGCTACCTCGTGCTCTCATGGGGAGGTTGAACAGTTCACCAACTTCACTAGCACCTTTCACCTGAACGTCAAATTCACCTGGACCATTTCAGACACCTTCCACCCCTTTCTGGACCTCTCCATCTCCATCAATGGCGAACAACTAAGTATGGACACCTACTAGAAACCCACTGACTCCCACAGCTACCTGGACTACACCTCCTCCCACCCTGCCTCCTGTAAAAACGCCATCCCTTATTACCAACTCCTCTGTCTCTGCTGCATCTGCTCCCAGAATAACCAATTCCATCATAGAAAATCCCAGATGGCCGTCTTCTTGATAGATCGCAATTTCCTCTCCCATGTGGTTGACGATGCCCTCCAGCGCACCTCCTCCATTTCCCACACCTCCCACACAACAAGGACGGAACCCACTGGTCCTCACCTTCCACTTAACCAATCTCTGTACACATTGCCTCATCCTCCGTCACTTCCACCAGTTACAAACAGACCAGACAAATAGGGACATATATTTCCCTCCCCACCCCTATCAGCGTTCCTGAGAGACAATTCCCTGTGTGACTTCTTTGTCAGATCCATGCCCTCCACTAGCCCACACCCCACGTCTGACACCTTCCCTGCCACTGCAAGAAGTGCCAAACCTGCGCCCACACCTCCCCCTCACTTCCGTCCCAAGGCCCCAAAGGATTCTTCCATATCCAATAGAAATTTACATGTACCTGTACCAATGTCTTCTACTGCAGCCTATATAGCTTCTTCTACATCCAGGAGAATGGGCGCCACTTGCAGATCGTTTCAGAGAACATCTCCAGGACACCTGCACCAACCAACCCCACCACCTGAACACTTCAACTCCCCCTCCCACTCCACCAAGGACATACAGGTCCTGGGCCTCCTCCATCGACAAACCCTAGCCACCCTATGCCTGGAGGAAGAATGCCTCATTTTCTACCTTGGGACCCTGCAACCACACAGGGTTTATGTGGATTTCACTAGTTTCCTCATATCCCCCCCCACCTTATCCCTGTCCCAAGCCTCCAACTCGACACCACCCTCTTGACCTGTCCATCAACCTTTCCTATCTATCCGCTCCACCCTCCCCTACAATCTATCACCTTCTCCCCCACCTCCATCTACCTATCCAGTTCTCAGCTATATTCTCTCCCATTTATCTCTCAGACTCTCTGCCCACAAGCCTCATTCCTGGTGAAGGGCTTATGCCCGAAACATCGATTCTCCTGTTCCTCCTTTTCCAGCACCACACTCTCAACACTGTTCTCCAGCATTTGCAGTCCTCACTTTCTTCCGGAGTCATAGTCATCACCAAATAAAATGAAGTCATCAAAGCTATAAAATGTATTGATCTCTGATCCAATTCAGAAAGCAAAAACAAATTTACCTTACTATGGAAGCGAGTGACTGACTCCATTAGTCTTGTTGGTAACTGTCTCAGGCTGAACTAGACTGTTTACAGTTGGTGTCACAGTTGACCCTGAGATGTGATTCCAATCATATTTCTGTGCCATCACTAAGGCTGCATTCTGAGAATATTATGCATTTTTGTCTCAGTTTATTTTCAGCCACTTGATAGCTCCAGACTTGAGTATTTCATGCATTCCCTGGCCAACCTTACACATTCTACTCTCCATACATTTAAGGTCATCCAAAACCCTGCTGCCTGTGTCCTTACTTAGGTTATTACTCCTGTTCAGCATCTGTGCTCACATTAGGTCCTGGTTAAGCAATCCCTCAAATTTAAAATGCTCATCTCATGTTTTCATACACCTCATGGCCTCACGTCTCCCGATCTCACCTTAAGCCCCGAAGTCTGGTCATATACTTGCACTCTGTCAATTATGACATCTTTAACGTTTGCTCTCATTCTCACATTGATGGCTATGCCTTCAGCAGCCTAGGCTCTGCATTCTGGAATTCTCTTCTGAAATCCCTCCACATCCTCACCTCTCTGGTCAGGCCACATTTGGAGTATTGTGCACAGTTTTAGGCCCCATATCTTAAAAGTATGTACTGGCCTTAGAGTGTGTTCAGAGGAGGTTCACGAGAATGGTCCCAGGAATGAAAAGTTTAACATATGAGGAATGTTTGAGGACTGATTTATACTTAATGGAGTTTAGAAGGATGAGGGGGGATCTAATTGAAACATACAGAATACTGAATGACCTCGGACAGAGTAGATGTTGGGATGATGTTTCCATTGGTAGGAGAGACTAGGACTCGAGGGCACAGCCTTCGAGTAAAGGGAAGACCTTTTAGAATGGAGAAAAGGAGAAATGTCTTCAGAGTAGTGAATTTATGAAATTCCTTGTCACAGAAGGCTGTGGAGGCCTGGTCATTGAATATGTTTAAGACTGAGGTATATAAGTTATTGATCAAGGGTTACAGGGAGAAAGCGGGAGAATAGGGTTGAGAAACTTATCAGCCATGATTGAAGGGCAGAGCAGACTCAATGGGCTGAATGGCCTAATTTCTGCTCCTATGTCTTATGGTCTAATGGTCTTTCTTTCTTTATGGTGTACTTTAAGACTTACCTCTGAATGATCTTTTGATCACTTGACCTAATTTCCCCTTATGTGGTTTACTGACACAGTTTGCTTCACAATGCTAATGTGCCTTTGGAACTTTTCTTTGATTAAAGGTACTATAGGAATACAAGTTGTTGTTGAAATGTGCTGGTCTCGTGTTGAATACAATAACCATTGCCTCTCAACACATGTTGCTAAGTGGCAATTGTAGTTAGCTGACCAGATAACTTTCAGGCGACTCTCTGTGTGGAGTTTGCACATTCTCCCCGTGTCTGCGTGGGTTTCCTCCGGGTGCTCCGGTTTCCTCCCACAGTCCAAAAAAAATGTGCAGGTTAGGTGAATTGGTCATGCTAAATTGCCCGTAGTGTCAGGTGAAGGGGTAAATGTAGGAGAATGGGTCTGGGTGGGTTACGCTTCGGCGGGTCGGTATGGACTTGTTGGGCCGAAGGGTCTGTTTCCACACTGTAAGTAATCTAATCTAATCTAATCTAATCAAGTAATCTAATCTAATCAAGATATAGTCTTCAAAATTTTACACAATGTCCCACTTTATTTGAAAATGAATATGATCTTTACAAGTAGAAGTGATTGTATACTTTATAAATACAGCATTTCTTTATTGAAACAAAGGCTCCTTTACTCAGATCAGTTTCTACTTTGTACAAAAATGCTGAATAGCTTTATCAGAGAGTATTTAATAATGTTTATTTAAGACTATAAGTAAATAATGAATGCTGTTAGAATGGTTGATTTAGCATCTTGAATGATTTGCATAAAACTACTAAAGAGACACAATTGTGTTCCAGCACAGTTTGAGGGCACAAGGAACAAGAATTCTCTTTTCTGGCTAATGAAGAATTCATGGCAATCTTTGTGTTGTGAATGGAAGATAGAAGGAATTAGGGAAGTGGTGGTCACATAGTGTGAATGTATTGCTACCTCAGCTGGCACTGGAGAAAGGGAGGGAGTAGGAAAAATCAAGGACAGCTGCCAGTTCTCTGTCAAAGTAATGGAGAAATTTTAATTTGCATCATGATTAACTGAAAGCTGCTCATTGAAGATATTGACAAGGAGGAGCCTTTGACAAGAGAGGCACGGGACAAATCACGCCTGAGCTTCTGTTCCTTGAGAAAGCAGAGATTAGACGGGATTAGTATTTAGCTCTCCGGTGAGCATTTATAAAGGTGACGGAGAGAGGCTGCATTGTTCATTCTTTAAGAGTTAATACAACTTTTGGATACATGGGGATCAGACAGAGAGGAAGATTCGGAACTGTTTCAGAAATCAACAGCTAAAGATCAAGTTGAGCAGGGAGGGAAACTGACAGTGTAAAGAAGGGAAGATGTACAATATGATATTCAAGTCTCTACTGATGAGCTATTTATGTATCTTGATGACTTATGCTCGGCACCACTGCAGTGCCTTTGTTGAGCTCAGCGGTTTATCAGGAGTCACCGTGTAATCATGTGGAAACCTCAATGATTGCTGCTGGACCAGACTGTCCCTACACATCCTGGATAATGGAGTGTCAAAGGAAAATGGATAGGAAAGTTGTGGTTTATTGGCTTTATGTGCTGGTTATAAACCCTAACTAGATGATGGATTGGAAAGAACTGTAAGTAAATTCAAGCATCTTTTCCTATATTGATTTACAACAGTTGACTCCAGACACCTTCATTATATTGGTTATCAATCATATTTAGTAGATTATTCTTTTGGAGTTTTGAAGGAATAAAGAATTTGAGGATTATTTGAGTTTGTATAAAATATGACCTTTACTTTCCTCTTAATGAACTCATAGAACATTTCATTTTTTAATGTCATTTAAACCCATTGTCTGATTTGATACTGTGATTTTGATTTCAAATGTAATCTTGTAATTTAAAATTGTTGTTGCCTTTCTGATGTCAGAGGTGGAATCTTGTTCAAAGATACTGATTTAATGCTGGCTCAGAAAAATGGCTTCGATCATTACTTCTAAAAGCTTTTATCAAAATAAAAATTCTGCTGTTACTGATAACAAGGAAAGTAATTCAATACTTTTAAATATGATTTCCACACCTAAAATAATGAAAGATGATTGAAAATGTCTTTAAGAAGAAATAGAATTCCCTATACTTGATTGAAATTGTAGCAAGTAATCTGATAGTTTTTCCTGCAACATGCTTTCAACTACAAGAATTGCTTCACCAAAACTTCAGAGTTAGCAGCGGGTTGAAGCTTTGTCTGTCTAACTGAACAGTGGATGTGCAAATGCAGCCTTTAAGTCCTGTTTCCTTTCACAGTCTCTCCCAAGGGAAATCCTACTCTAGACTTTATTGAAGTAATAATTATTTCATCAGATCTCGTGTATTTCATGTCTGTATTTGGACTGGAACCTCCAGAGGCTACAGTTGTCATTTTTATCCAGGATTGACCACTTGCATTGCAGCACATGGTTTACAAAACAGATTTTTGCACAATTCAGGGCACGATGCTAATGGTTGTTTTGAAAGTTTAAAATTAAATGTAGCTTTAATAATAAAATTCTGTTACTCGAAAGTGTCCTGTTGGAAAGGTGAACTTTCACATCTACTCTTCTGTCAATACTGAAAAGCTTGAGTGCTTGATTAGTGATGAATTGACAATTAATTTTTCATCCAAGATCTGAAAATGCATTAGTGCTTTCATGTTTTGTTTCATTGAGCAATGCTGTTTTAACGAGCCACTATGGTGCCGAATTATTTATGGCCTGTTGTGTTTGCCTGCTGTTTGCACCTCTTGAGTAAACCAGAAGCAGAACTGATATAGTAATTAATGGGAAGCTACAAAAGTGACCATTACTATATATTTTTCCAGAAACTGGAGGAATGTGATTCCTCTGAAATGCAAATAACTTGTTAGATTATAATGTATCGTCTACTCCAGAGTAGTCCATCTGGCCTTATAGTGACAGGAGAATGATTTCAGTTTTTATGGTGTCACTGAGATTTCTGAAGCCTTGGACTCAGCTGCTGAAGCTGTTCAGCAAGTTATAGTCTAATTGAAACTCTGCTAGGGAGAATTAAGTGAATATTGTCTTGGCTATATTTCTGCCTGAATCTGCCTATATTAGTCTCTTGACAGAATAGTCCTATGGAATTTGATTAGAATCAAATGAGTTGATTTGTTAAACAGGGAATGATGACATTGAACATCTGTTTTGTTGGGCCAAATTACATTTCACTCTTAGTAACACAACTGTTTTGTTTTTGTCTCCTTCTATTCTACAGAGCAGCACAGAAGCTGAATCTCTCTTCAAAGCAAAAGAAAAACCATCCACTTCTCCAGCATTCGCACGAGCTGTCAAACAGCAGAACAAATTTCAGTGGTATTTTGCAAGTGTCCCCTCCCCCCGCACCACCATGCCTTTTGAGGGCTGTATGTAAAGTCAAGGACAACCCAGGCATTGGAAAGGTATGAGCTAAGTCTGCTAACAGTTGTCTTTGATGCGTGTCACTGCTGAAATCTGTGTAAATATAGATACATTAAATAAATCCTGCATTTCTGTTAAACTTAATTTTAAATGAATATCATTTAAATATAATAAAACACATCTCTTGATAAAGTTTTATTACTTACAGATCATTTGATGATGTTTTGTAGACATACATTTGTAAACTTCTGGAATGTTCCTGGCTCCAAGCTGAAAACTGCAGTGCGTATATCACTTTGTAGTGCATTCATAGGGCTAAGTGGAGTCCACCACATTTCTTTATACACGGTCCAAAGTATAATTTAACACTGGAATTTATAATATGATCTTAACTTTATCAGTATTAATTGGATGCATGATGTTGAATTTCAGAAGACAAGCATTTCCAGTACAGACCCTCACAGTCAGTTTGCACACTATTTCATCACCCACAGCAAACTCTATTCTGTTATTTACGTAGAAACCCTACAGTGTGGAAGAAGGCCATTCGGCCCATCGAGTCCACACCAATCCTTCGAAGAGCATTCCACCCAGACCCACCCTTTCTACCCTGTAACCCTGCATTTCCCATGGGTAACCTACATATCCCTGGATGCTACAGGCAATTTAGCATGGCCAATCCATCTAACCTGCACATCTTTGGACTGTGGGAGGAAACCGAAGCATCCTGAAGAAACCCACACAGTCACTTGAAACTGAAATCTAACCCAGGAGGTCTCTGGCACTGTGAGGGAATTATTCTAACCACTGAGCCACCATGTCTCTTACAGAGTCTCTTAATGTTAGGTGCTGTTGTTTAAGGATGTCCCTGCACACATGCTAAGTACCCCCATTTTAACTGCAACAGTAGATGGAATCTTATTCCTTCCACTTAGTGGGTTTTAGTAACGGGGAAAGGGAGAGGCCCCTTTTCAATCAGGTGGAAGGGTATCCAGGTGGGACACTGCCACCATTCTACCTCCACTTGTTAATGGAGGCCCTTCAGTGGATAATTAATACCCCATTAATAGGTCTCATTCCACCACTGTTGATAATAACCCAGCAGTAGAGGGGAATGCTTGCTTTTCAGGAAATACAACACACAAACTCTGTTCGCATTGTTTGAGAATTCCCCAGGGCTGGAGGGGTTAGATGGTCCCCTCACTCAAGAAGATGTTTGTACCTGAACAATACCAGTGGCATTGGGAAGGAGGTGGGGGAGCTTCTCACTGACAGCCACCTCTGTCCTTGCTGCAATTCCCTTTCCACATGCGCCCCTCTCCTGCTATCCCTCACTTCTTGTGGGTGCAGCAGTCATTGTATTCCCAGTGGCACTGCCATTTGATTGAGGTGCTGGCCTCTGCTTGGCTGGTAGCTCTTGGTAGGCTGGACCTGCACTCCATAGTCCTTGAATCTTCACGTAAGTCCCGTGACCAGCCTGTCAAGTGTCCAAGTGGATTAAAGTACGTTGAACTTTGCCAGAAAGAGGAAGCCATGCAACTTTCGAGACCCCTGCCACCTCCATAAGATTCTGCACTGTGATGTCATGATGAACTATTGGGTGAAAACGTGATGTTTTGGATGAACAATTCTAAGATTGTACTTCTGAAATAAATATTGATTACAAAAGGGAACATTCATTTGAAAGTGATATTTAACATAGCCCTGAAGTTTTTGAAGAATGCTTTTCATCAGCAAATAGCAGCTCTGTGCAGTATTATTGAGTTCCAATTTATACAGAAAAATAGTTAGAAAAGAAGCATAATTCCTCAATCTTTCAATATCTGAACTTTCATTTATCAGTACAATTCTTTTGTGGATAAGTGATCAGTCCCTTCTAATCTGTTTTTAACAATAAAAATAGTTGATGCAGAATGATTGATCAACCAGCCGAACTTCTGACTCATGTTGTCTACCTAATGACTCAATTGAGAGACTCATCTGAAATCTAAAGCTGCCTACACTCCCCAAGCCATTAACCTCCACTGCAGGGAATGAGTACATGTTCATTTGCTGTCATTCTTGCCTCTGAGTCAGAAAGTTACTGCCCCAGTTCAGGATATGTGCACCTACCTTTTGTTGACCTTTTAGTAACCAGTTCCACTTTTTCAAAAGAACTTTCGTTTTTGTTAGTTGTGGTGTTCACAAAATACTTTGACCTTTTTTTTAGGGGATCTGATATGGTGTTTTTGAAATGCAAATCTTCTCCAGCTTTGACTGGGCTGATTTTGGTTAAAGTTAACAGCTGGTTTAGAAACTCCGAAAAGTGTTGCCAGCAAAATATAGGTTTAAAGAGACAATATCACAGATTCATTGAATTTCTACAGCATGGAAGCAGGCCTTTCGGCCCATCGAGTCCACACTGACTTTGACTAGGCTGATTTTGGTGAAAGTTAACAGCTGGTATAGAAACTCCGAAAAGTGTTGCCAGCAAAATATAGGTTTAAAGAGACAATATCGCAGATTCATTGAATCTCTACAGCATGGAAGCAGGCCTTTCGGCCCATCAAGTCCACACTGACCTTCAAAGAATATCCCACCCACTCCCACCCTCCACCCTATCCCTGTAACCTTGCTTCCCCATGCTAATCCATCTAACCTGCATATCCCTAGAACTATGGAAAATTTAGCATGGCCAATCCACCTAACCTGCATATCTTTATGTTTGATTTTTCTCAGAATATCTGAAATATTCTGATCTAAGTGGAGGCTAGTGATGGCATTGTTAGAGTTGAATGCAAGCTTTTGCTGCTGTCCAGGCCTTTTGATTGATACAAGGATTTGGATCTTTTGTCTGACTAACATCTGGAGTTATGAATACATCCATGGGATCCGATGAACCAGTAAACCAAATGATGATATAGATAACATAAGGTGATCATGGATGAATCAGAAGACCAGAGTCTCATTGAAGGTGATTGAGGCAAGCAGTTGGGGATAGGCATCATCTTGAAGAAAAACAACAATCAGCCATGTAATTTGGAATTCTCTCAGTTATTTGGCAATACACAAATATTCAACATAGGAAGTTGTTCAATAATTTGTGCTGCACATATAAGACAGTTATATTTTAATTAGAAGTAACATATCATAAGCAAAATATTTTTTATATAGATACAAATAAGTTTGTAATATGGATGAACAGAACCTGATGTTTATTCATCATACGCACAGTTATACAAATAATTTGTACAATTAGTTCTTAAGTACAACTGAAGTTAATTGTTTAAAGTTCTATATTGTTCAGCATTCATCCCATTTAGACAGTTCCATTTATGACAGCTTATTAAAAAAACAAAGTCCATTAATTCAAAATTGGGACTATTTTACTTTTTTTTCTTACATAAATAAGTGATTCATGATGAAGATAATTTTCCTCCTCACAGCCACTGGCACTTGACATTTACTACATTTTTTTTCAATCCAGAACATGTCTGCATGTAATTTAAGATCTAACTGTTTTGTTCACTGTGAATATATTGGTGCTAAATCAAAACTTAACTTTTAATGTCAAATGAAAATGCAGGTAACAAGGATAATGGAGAAATTAACATCACTTCAGATCATGGCAAATTAAAATCCAATTGAATTCTCCATGGTTACAACTGTAGACTGCCTTCTGATGAAAGTGATGGAAATGTTGCATTTACATATTGAATACAAACCATGCCCTGCACTATTACACTGGTAAAAAGAAAAAGAAGTACAAAACACTAATCAAGAATATCTATTATGCTGATCTCATTGTTCTAAGATTCATTTCGTGGTCAGGAACTTTCAGTTGCACTGTTATCTTGACACCTTGTCAATGAGGTAGTTGCTAAACATGCCAGTGTTCAAAACAAGCCAATGTAGCTTGTTTACATTCTGCCCAATATCTTTCCAAATGAGAAGGTAAATTGAGTGAAGTATTTAATAAGCAGATGATCTGCCGCTGTTCATCTTCAGCCCCTGGCAAAATAGAAAATTACCATATTTCTCAATGCTTGACCTCTGTAGAAATCTGTCCATCCCTTTTCATCCATGACTCCAAATGGTTCATGTGAACTCATCTTGACTGCACTTTTGGATCAGTGGTGCTGGAAGAGCACAGCAATTCAGGCAGCATCCGAGGACAGGCAAAATCGACGTTTCGGGCAAAAGCCCTTCATCAGACCTGGCTCGCAGGTTGGGCAGACTTTAATCCCGCTAAAAACTTGACTGCACTTTTCCCTATTTTGAATGGAATAGGATTTAAAGATTATAAGGTACGCATCACCAGAATTCATGTACAGCACTTTAACCATGCATTACTGACTATTTCAAGAAGAAAATAAGGTCAAAAATATCTGATGGTCAAACCAATATATAAGAAGACTTTTAGCCATTTTGGTTTGGGACTTTTAATCATGTAAAGGAACTGACTATCTCCATAGCAGAGTCTATTTGAGCCTGATTAATTTCTTTTTTATTGCACTTGACCCTGATTCTCCTCAAGTTGCCTATCTATTGTTGTTTAATACATAATTATAGTGTAGACTGGGCTTTGGGGAGGGGCGGCATATGTCTAAGACAGAAAAAGGACCTGGATGGTAATACTTAAAAGAAAGCATTTGAAAAGCTAAATTTGCTGTCAGGTTGTTTTGGTTATCAATATAATTTGGAGGCAACTGTAGGAAATCCAAAGTCTGGTTCAAAACTGCTGGCTATCTTTCCTCTTCTTGTGAATAATGCTGCACAGAAAGATAATTGAGAATGATTTGGGTCGAATTGGTCCATTATTTTTGCTTTTTTGTTACGGGGTGCATATATCGTCAATACTCAGGCGGTTTGGCTGAAATCAGAAACATGCCATGTCAGGGTCACAGGTATGAATATACATCTCACCACCTTGAAGCACTTTAATCTTCTCTAACTGAAGTCTGGAACTGGTGCTAGCCTGGTTGATTTGTTGGAAAACTTGAAGGGATTTGGAGCATGCCTCAGAGAAAGGAGAGAATGAAACTTGAAAAAATGCCCTGAGACAAAACAATTTTTCAAAATTTGCTCGTGGGGTGTGAGTGTCACTGGTTACTTTCTGTATATACTTGAGTAAAAGTCAACTTTGGCACTTTCTTTTTCCCATTCATTCACACTAGGGTAAGTGAGGCATGTGCAATCTAATCAACAGGACATTGGAGTGGCCTGTTTCACTCCTCAAGACTTTGACTCACCACTTCACTCTTTCTACAGCTCATAGCTCCTTTCCTGCTTTCTTCCTCTTTCTCTCTCTCTGTTCTAAGCCCTCGCACACAGATGGGGTTCAGAAGAGAAAGTGGGAAGGTTGGGGGAAGGAGAGAATCAGCTTGAGGGTGAAGCAGCAATCAGGAGAGCCAGCAAATGAGAGGCTGTGGCATTAAGAAAGACAAGATAGTTGGCCTGCAAGGGAGATATTAACTCGGTCTGAAGTGATGAATTAAGGTGTTTTGATAACAAATTGGGCCTTGACTTTTATCAATGATTTCTTGAATGTATGTGGTATTTATCAAAATTTAAAATTACTCAGTATCATGACTGACTATCAGTGAGGCTAAAGATGAAACCTAGTAGTGTTATGACTCACGAGAATAGCCTACTGAAAATCAAGCCCTGCTATCCTGGAGTCATCACAAAATTTGAAGATTTTATGAAGTATGTGAAGTTCCCCAATTTACCTGATTTTCAGGCCCAGGTTGACAAAGCATAGATCAGATTTCTGTACTGAACAAGAACTAGAGTTTATTACAAATAATAAGACTCTTGCTGCAGTAAAACAGTTATCAACCATCAGCACATAATGCCATTAATGAAATTTTAATCCCCTTATAAACTCCCCTATACACATACACAGACAAATAGACAGAGTAAAAAAGGTTATAAAAGATTGGAAAGACAGTTCATTAGTCTTTGTTGTCCAGATTCTTAGTTGAGATGTTCCTTTTGACTCTTCCACTGGCCAGCATATTGTTTCCACTGGTCAGTGAGAAGTACAGGGTAGCTGGTGCACTTAAGAAAAGTCTTTGACTTGTCAGTTAAAAGTCACAGCATACAACAACTTATGCATGGAAGATTTTCTTCAGGGTTACAGTGTGTTTTGACGAAGAGAAGCTGGAGAAGAGCTGAACATATCTCTCCCTGAGGAGTCATGGACATATACAGCATGGAAACAGACCCTGGGTGCACCTGTCTAAGCCTACCAGATAGCCAAATAAATCTACCTCCATTTGGCCCATATCCCTCTAAACCCTTCCTATTGAAATACTCTTACAGATGTCTTTTAAATGTTGTAATTGTACCAGCCTCCACCACTTCCTCTGGCAGCTCATTTCATACAGGCACCACCCCTTCGGTCCCTTTTTAAATCTTTCCCCTCTCACCTTAAATCTATGCCCTCCAGCTCTGGACTGCCCCATCCCTCAGAAAAGACCTTGTCTATTTACCCTATTCATGCCACTCCATAAGGTCACCCCTCAGCCTGCAATGCTCCAGGGAAAATACTCGCAGCCTATTTAGCCGCCCCCTGTCGCTCAAGCCCTCCAACCCTGGCAACATTCTTTTAAATCTTTTCTGAACCCTTTCAAGTTTCACAATGTCCTTCGTAAAGCAGAGAGACTAGAATTGAATGCAATATTCCAATAGTGGCCTAACTAACAGTTCCCAACTCTGATACTCAAGGGGCTGACCAATAAAGGAAACCATACCAAATGCCTTCTTCACTATCCAATCTACCTGTGATTGTACTTTCAAGGAACTATAAACAAGCACTCTTGTTCAGCAAGACTCCCTAGTACCTTACCATTAAATGTATAAATCCTGCCCTGATTTGCCTTTCCAAAATGCAGCACCTCGCATTTATCTAAATTAAACTCCATCTGGTCCATTGGCCATAAGATCAAGATCTCATTGTAATCTGAGGTAACCTTCTTTGCTGTCCACTACACCTCCAATCTTGGTGTCATCTTCAAACTTACTAACATTCCTTCTATGTTCACATCCAAATCATTTATATAAATGATGAAAAACAGTGGACCCAGCTAACTTCCTCCCAGCTCCAAGCTGTTCAGTTACGTGAGAATGAACCACACAGTTGTTGCCAGGTAAAAGGGTGTCTGTCATTGATAACTGGTCACTGATCCCATAGACCAATTAACTTCTTGATGCCAGGAAAAGCTGCATTCATCCAACCCCTCAGCTCCAATTAGGCTAAAACCAAATTTCAATTACTGCTTATTCAAGCAGCTATTTACAATGCTTGCAAAGGTAAGTTATGTGTTTCAAAGCTGCAGCCACTCTTTCAAACATTTTGTTTTATTTTGTTTCCATTCCCAGTTTTGAAAAGCGCAAAATAAAAATAAAATACTGTTACTCTAATGGATGTTATTCCAACCTATAACATTAACTGAATGAAGTATAAAAATAAGTCTGGTATTTTGGGGGAATTTGTGGCTTTTGAAATGAGATTTTATTAAGTAAATGTTCTGCTGAAAACAAAGTGACTCAAAAATCTTAAATGTTTCATGTCTCATGCTGAGATTTTCAGGGAAATTGTAGCTATGCTACTGAAAATGTAAAAGGTTTTTGTTTGATATGATTTATTTACTCAGTAATTAAGATGGATTCCTGTGCAAATTTTTATGCACCCACCATTAAAAAAAAATCTTGATTGAAAGGGTTAGCCACCTGCAAATCACAGTAAATCACAGTCCCAGCACAACTATATATATTTCCACCGTCACCCAAGTAAGCTTCAGGGAAATCCAGCCTGAAAGTTTGCAGCTTTCAATTTCCAGTAGCAACACTCATACTCCCATTCACAGAGAAGAGAACTGATATGATTTCTTTTGCACAGTAAAGTAAGATGACTTACCAATTGAAAATATGATTGGGCAAGCAATCATTTTTACCTGCATAAGAAGGGGTCAGTAAAACTCAGTCTAATGTTGCATTGTCATTTGTAAAAACCAGAATAGTTCTACCCTTCTTTTGCACTTTTTACTATCTATGCTTCATAATATTAATATATTCAAGAACTGGTTATTGGAAGGTATGTAAGAAGAGTTCTAATTTCATTTTTTAGAGTTATTTTATTCTTTTCTGAGATTAATGTGCTTATTTTGAGATGAAGCATTTATGAAACTGTAGCGTCGCTGAAGTATATCTCATTATCCCTCTCTTGGAATACTTTAAAGCAGTAGATGATACCTTTCTTTCTAAAACACTTTTCTGAACTATCTGCTCAACAAATGTCTTGAAGTGGTGTTCTACTCTTATGAACAGCGTGTAAGTGCTTTACAATTACAAAGCTTCTGTCAGTTTTTCTGACAGAGACCTCTTACGTGAGACATGTGGCAAAAAAGAAAGGCAATTAAACTCTCCAGTCTGACACAAAATGTGCTTAAAAGGGTCGATGCCAATAAGGTTTGATGCCTTTACTTTTTTTGAGTGCAGTGAGAAGCCTTCTACTGGCTCTTTATAAGATAACTACAAAGGGACAAGGATGTTGCAGCTATTAAACTTGCAAATGTGACATACATAAACTCACTCTCATTAGAAGTACGAAAGCTATTGAGGTGCTTTTTTATAACCTTGTTGGTGTCAGAAATAGTGCATCCGAGAACACTAGAGAGGCTTATGAAACTTAATGATTTCAACTGGCATGAAAGGAATTACTTACTTAAACAGTGTATCTTGACCAACAACAAGCTGCCTTATGAAAGTAATGTATAACAGATTTGGAGAATAAGGCTTTCTATTTAACGTGCAATTATTCAGGTACTCAACTATAACTTATCTCATTTTCACAACTAAATTCACGATGAAATATTTTAATTGAGGATGCTGCTGAGATAAGGAACAGAAAATGTGCTTTGTTTGCATCTCAGTTACTCTAAGAGACAGCTTTAATTCATTATAATAGCAGATGGATCACAGAAGAATGCCCTTGCAACCTATAATTTCACAACGGTAGGCAAATAACACAAGAGTGATGTCAGAAGTGGCTGACTTCATCCTTTTGATATCTTGATGACAAATCAAGTTGGTAATATAATCCATTGGTGTAACATCTCAGCTGAACAGTTTTTGGACTAAAATCTGTTGAAGCTATGGAGTTGTGAGTTCTTGTAGTGTTGCGCTTTAGAACAGTTACAGCATTAGAGCTGAAACAACAAATATTCCTGATGTTGTGGCTTTGATATTTGGCTGCTTAGATTAGAAATATAATTAACAACAATCAATGTCAAGTTGCCAAAGGCACCATCTTTAATTGGAGGACTGATAAAATTATAATGCTTCTTGGAAGTTTGCAGCTAATTTCGCTTGTTTTTTTTTACTATCAGTACAACATTTTGAGTTATTCAGTATTGATTCTTACAGGATATTTTAATTGGATGCTTATGACATTCAGATCGCATTATTGTATATGGCCTAATTCTGCTCCTATATCTTACAGAAGCCATCAGATGATCATTAAAATAGATTATTGTAAACTAAAAGGAGAAGTGGGGAAAAATGAGAGACCTTTAAACACACAATAACAAAAGCATGTTAAATAAAAATATTTTCTCAGTAGGTACACTGACAACAGAAATTACAATGTTTTATATGATGGTGCTTTGTTTTAATGGCCTGGATTATATGGTGGGAATGACTATAAAACTGTCAGCATTTCCATCATTTTGCCACTGAAATTAACAGCAACTTTGGGATTTGGCACTGTGAAGAATATTGTGAAATTCAGAATTTGCTGTCAGTAATCATTGCTCCTTCAGAGTGTACACTGTTGAAGCCCCCTCCAGAGTGTAATCCTGAAGTAATCAACACAATCTTGCTGTAAAACCCCTTTGAAAGTGTTGCCCCTTGGGTTTTGAAAGCATTCTCATGCCACAATTATGGTGCCAACCATACTCATTGGTGCTGAAAACATGATTATGTATTTGTGAAGTATCAAACTTTTTTCATCATGATGAAATTTTACATATTTTACTACTTTAAATTGTAATTAAAGGTGAATGATCAGTGTTTGTAACTTCCTAGTTTGCGTTTAATGAGAGTACTGCAATGTAATTGGCTGCCCATCCTTGCTGACATCACTACTATTGGACACCTGGAGAGCCCCTTGACTTTGCACTAAACTTAAACTGAGATTGGGAAATGGGAGATGCACAGCGATTGCCAGTTCTTTGTTGGTAAATGGCAAACACAGGTGCTCCAGTTTTGACTATAACATGCCACCCAACATTGGTTTTGCTTAACTATAGTTATAAAAAAAAATAAGAACTAGAAGCTTGAGTAGATCATACTCCCCCCATTGAGCCCGGTCTCCCATTCAATTTGATCAAAACCTAAACTTCTGCCTGAGTTCCATTTTTCTATCTGTTCTCCAATTGATTTTCTGAGTGACTGGAAATCTGCCTATCTTTACTTGATGGTGGAATATCCACTATCTCCTTCTAGATTGGAAAATCTAAGGTTCACAACATTTAACTGATGATATTTTTCCTCATCACAACCCAAAGCAATTAGCCCCTCATCCTGAAATTGTGTTCCTATGTTTTTGATTCAACAGCCAAGAGAAATAGCATCTCATTGTCTACCCTTTCAAATCCCTTCAGATTCCAATGAAATCACCTCTCATTCTTTTAAACTGCAGAGAGCACAGATCCATAGAACAGTCCTAACATCTCCAGGACTAATCTAGTGAACCATTGCCGCATTACCTCTGATGCGATTATATACAGTTTCTCAGGTGTGTATGTTCCACCAAAATCCTGTAGAATTGTAGCAAAACTTCCTCATTCCTGTATTTTCATGAAGCCCCATAAGGATCTGATCAGGTGTATCCTAGAACGCTGTGGGAAGGTCGGGAAGTAATTGCTGGGCCCCTTGCTGAGATATTTGTATCATCGATAGTCGCAGGTGAGGTGCCGGAAGACTGGAGGTTGGCTACCGTGGTGTCACTATTTAAGAAAGGAGGTAAGGAAAAACCAGGGAGTCTGACATCAGTTGTGGGCAAGTGTTTGCAGGGAATCTTGAGGGACAGGGTTAACATGTATTTGGAAAGGCAAGGACTGATTAGGGATAGTCAACATGGTTTTGTGCGTGGGAAAAATGTCTCACAAACTTGACTGAGTTTTCTGAAGAAGTAAGTAAGAGGATTGATGACGGCAGAGCAGTAGACATGATCTATATGGACTTCAGTAAGGCATTTGACAGGGTTTCTCATGGTAGACTGGTTAGAAAGGTTAGATCTCATGGAACACAGGGAGAACTAGCCATTTAGATACAAAAATGGTTCAAAGATAGAAGACAGAGGGTGGTGATGGAGTGTTGCTTCTCAGAATGTGGAGGCCTGTAACCAGTGGTGTGCGACACGGATCGGTGCTGGGTCCACTGCATTTTGTCATTTATATAAATGATTTGAATGTGAACAGAGGAGGTATAATTAGTAAGTTTGCAGATGACACCAATATTGGAGGTATAGTGGACAGCGAAGACGGTTACCTCAGAGTAAACGGGATCTTGATCAAATGGGCCAATGGGCTGAGGAGTGGCAGATGGAGTTTAATTTAGATAAATGTGAGGTGCTGCATTTTGGAAAAGCAAATCCGAGCAGAATTCACATTTAATGGTTAGGTTCTGGGGGGTATTGCTGAGCAAAGAGACCTTGGAGTGCAGGTTCTTAGCTCCTTGAAAGTGGAGTCGCAGGTAGATAGGATAGTGAAGAAGGCATTTGGTATGTTTTCCTTTATTGGTCAGAGCATTGAGTATCAGAGTTGGGAGGTCATGTTACGGCTGTACAGGACATTGGCTAAGCCACTTTTTCAATATTGCGTGCAATTCTGGTCTCCTTCCTATCGAAGGATGTTGTGAAACTTCGATTAGATTACTTTACTGTGTTGTAACAGGCCCTTCGGCCCAACAAGTCTACACCGACCCTTTGAAGAGCAACCCACCCAACCCATTCCCTTACATTTACCACTTCAGCTAACACAGGCAATTTAGCATGGCCAATTCACCTGACCTGCACATCTTTGGATGTGGGAGGAAACCGGAGCACCCGGAGGAAACCCACACAGGCACGGGGAGAATATGCAAAGTCCACACAGACAGTTGCCCAAGGCGGGAATTGAACCCGGGGTCTCTGGCGCTGTGAGGCAGCAGTGCTAACCACTGTGCCACCTTGAATGGGTTCAGGACAGATTTACCAGGATGTTGTCAGGGTTGGAGGATTTGAGCTATAGGGAGAGGCTGAATAGGCTGGAGCTGTTTTCCCTGGAGCATTGGAGGCTGAGGGGTGACCTTATAGAGGTTTATAAAATCATGAGGGGCATGGATAGGGTAAATAGACAAAGTCTTTTCACTGGGGTGGAGAAGTCTAGAACTAGAGGACATAGCTTAAGGCTGAGAGGGGAAAGATATAAAAGGTACCTAAGGTGCAGCTTTTTCACATGGTTGTGTGTGTATGGAATGAACTGCCAGAGGAAGTGGTGGAGGCAAGTACAAATGTAACATTTAAAGGGCATCTGGATGGGTTATACATAGGAAGGATTTGGAGGGATATGGGCTGGTTGCTGGCAAATGGGACTAGATTAGGTAAGGATATCTGGCCGGCATGGACGAGTTGGACTGAAGGATCGATTTCCATGCTGTACATCTCTAAGACTCTATGCCATTCCTGAAGAAGGGCCTGTGCCCGAAACGTCGAATCTCCTGTTCCCTGGATGCTGCCTGACCTGCTGTGCTGTTCCAGCAATAAAGTTTCAACTTTGATCTCCAGCATCTGCAGACCTCACTTTCTCCTCTATGTCATTTGCCTCACTAATTGCTTGCTTACCCCTATGCTACCTTTGCATTCATTGTGAGAGTGCACCCAAGTATCTCTGAACATCACATTGAAAGATTTCTCACATTAAAAAAGAAATGTCATTTTCTATTCTTTCTACTGAAGTGTATAACCGCAACTTAATTCATTTCTGTCACCATGTTGCCTATTCAGTAAACCCACCTTTTCTAACTTGTGTCGTCTCTCATCTTAAATGTCCACCGAGCTTTGTAACATCAACCAATATCGACATTTTATTCTTCATCTTTTTAAGTTATTAATACTTGTTGCAAAAAGCTGAAGCTCCAGTACTGATACCTGTTGCATTCCACCAATTACAGTTTGCCAACTTGAAAAACCTCTTGTTTCTGGCTGCTCTTAAGCATTCCCAAATCCATGAGCCTTTCTTCTGTTCATTCTCCTTTGATGTGGCACATTATCGAATGGCTGTTTTAAAATCCAAGTATATATTGCCTCCCGGAAGGGCTCTTGGGGGGCAGTGGTAGTATCTCTATGTTAGGCCAGGAGGGCTGGGTTCAAATACCACCTATTCCAACCGTTAGTGGTGTCGATAGTAGTCCAACACCTACTCCAAGAGTGTATAAATAACATCATTGAACAGGTTCACTAGAAAATATCTACAACATCTACCGATTTTCCATATTCACCCATCCTCAAAAGAATGTCAGTAAAATTGTCAAATATGTTTTCCATTTGGTAAAAGCACATTGACTTTGTCTGATCATGATCAGGGATTTTAAGTGCATTGTTAAGACTTACTAATAATAGATTTTAACACTTCTCTGACAAGTGATGTCAGACATAACTCGTCTGTTGTTTTCCGTTTTCTCTCTACTTACTTTGAATAGCAATGTCATGTTTGATAACTTCCAAATTGCTGGGATTGCTGTAAATTCTAGTGAATTTTGGAAATCTATAACCAATGCAATTATGTCTTTTAGCGTCTCAGGATGCGAGCCATCCAGTTCTGAGAAATTGTCAGCTTTCAGTCTCTAAGTTTCTCCAATAACTTTTCTTCTTGCTATTAATTACTGTAAGTTCTTCACTCTTACTAGCCCCTTGGGAACCTTCTATTTCTGCCTTCTATTGTGAAGGCAGACACAAAATTCTTCAACATCTGTGCAATTTCCTTATTTCTCCATGCCAGTTAATGACCAATGATTAATTTAACTGCTGTCTTTCTTTACTTTTATTTACTTTTAAAGGCGCTTCCAATTTATTACTATATTCCTGGCAAGGTTTCTCATGTTATCAACTTTTCAACTTTTTAAGCCCTTTAAACTTTCTAAAACTCTTCCAATTCTATGGTTACCTGTATAATTGCAGTATTATGAACCCCCTTTAAACTAATATTTTCCTTAATTAAAAATAAGAAATAGATGGAACCTTCATAACTCCTAAATGATATAGGAATAGGCAAGTCAATTGGGAAAACCAGTCAAACTCAGCAGAAATGAGGTTCTCAACTTCAAGAAAAGTAATCCAAGTCTGCAACAAGCATTGAACAGCGAGATGATAATCTCACTAATGAGTGGCACAAAGTCTATTTGTATCAAATTGTATATATTAGCATGCAGTTTTTACCTAATATCACCTCATTAATGTGCAATTTTCCATCCTCCGAGATGCCTGAGAGAGATTAGATGATGACAATTCCCAACTTGAAAGTCAAAGTGGGTACCAGGTGATTCCAACTCACCACTTGCTCCTCTGGATTTTTATTTTGGAAGAGTCACCAGCATCTCAGGGTGCAGTCAATGGGCAATGACTGTCTGCATTCTTGTTCCATGGACTTTTGCATTGGACCAGCCTCACCACACCCTCACGGCACATGTCTGGTCTTCTTAGAGAATAGTTCTTCACTGCAGTGCTGCAGTGTCAAGTACATTGGTACCTTTCATTGTAATGCTGCTGCCAGGACACTTTGTGCAGAGGGGTGGGTACCCATCTCATGATCAGGTAATAACATTCTCTGATTAAAAAGGAAGAATCTAAAATGGCTGCAATGGACCTCTTGCCATAGATTGAGCAAACTTCAGGAACCATCCATGCTGAAATGACCATTTCTATCTAAAGATCTCAAAAGTGGACAAATGAGCACAGTGGCTCAGTGGTTAGCACTGCTGCCTCACAGCACCAGGGTCCTAGGTGAAATTCTAGCCTCAGGCGACTGTCTGTGTGAAGTTTGCACATACTCCCCATGTCTGCGTGGGTTTCCTCCCATAGTCCAAAGGCATGCAGGGCAGGTGAATTGGCCATGCTAAATTGCCCATAGTGTTAGGTGCATTTGTCAGAAGGTAATGGGTCTGGGTAGGTTACTCTTCAGAGTCGGTGTGGGCTGAAGGGCCTGTTTCCACACTGTCGGGAATGTAAAAAAAAGGCATTTACGTCTCCTACTTTAATTTACATTTGTATGATAATTTCATATATTGGGAGATGAAAGGCCTATTTGCAAGTTAGCCAGCTTGGAAAGACAATGGAGATAGACTTTAAAATACACACTGAACTATATTGCAACAGCTGCTTTTGAGCAGCAGAATAGAGAGAAGGAAAAATAAATCTGTGATGACAAGGGATGGAACTCTCTCTTTCCTCACCTGTTTCTGTCATTATCTTAGAATCCAGCACCCAATGAGAAAGCAAATTAGGGAAATAGCTATTCACTGAGAACACCAAACTATTTAAGGATTCTGCTGCTGTTGGATTCAAGTTAACCGCTAAACCACTGTGATCTCTAGTTAGAGTTGATTAACAGCTCAAAGGCTCTAAGGACTGTGTGATCTTTATTTTCCCTCTCCGACCTAGAGACCAATTTGAAATTTATTACCTGTATTTGGGTTTGCATTTGATGTTGTGGTTTTAGTATCTTTCAGTCATGTTAATCAATACTAAAAATTCTCTTTTACACAAGTAATGCTTGGTAATTGACCCCTTCATTTTCTTTTGCACTACATTTAATTGAAGTGTGATAGTTGCATTCTAAAAGATAGTAAAAAAATTGTGATAAACCGAGAGGGGAATTAAAAAGATGCAAACCGATTTACCTCTCCTCACCCAACCATAACAAATGAAGAACAAAAAGATGGAAAAATATAAAGAAACTGAAGGTCCATAAATAAATAGTGATAAAATAGAGGAGCTTTATTTTGCTTTGCTATTCGTTGTTTTAACATATGTATCTATTTCTCACTGTCTTCAAACCAGTGAGACAGACCACCAACCAGAATCTGTTCCAAAATGCTCTTGTGTGTTTAATGAACTTCAGAAGGTTCTTTGATCTTCAAAGGCATCACATCTGTACTTGACTGTGTTTTCACCAAATGTTCACATTGAACTATTTCCAGATGGGGGCCACTGTGTATTGCTTAGGGATTGAATGCAGATGCTGATTATTACTTCCTAATGGCTGCCAGGTCAAAATCACACATCTCTGCACACATCGGAGTTTGATTCTGGGGTTTTCAGGTTTGAAAGAATTGTTCTAATTACTTTAAATTAAACTTTGATTAATGTATTATTACACTTAATAAATATTCAGTTCACAAAATTCTATGGTCTGTTATCCGTCCTCTATCATGAAAGATTCTGGTATGTAGTATTTTATAGTTGCTACATACATGAAGCTCCTCCCAAATGCTGAGGTCATTACTGTAGCTGACTTTCTGGCCTATCATTTGGGGAAATGCCATTCTGATAAAATCTAGCAATACAATACGTAATGGTCTCTCATTGTAAATCACTGCTAAATCAGATCTAGCTAATATCTTCTATCTATATAATTGCATTTTTAGAAGGGATGATTGTGATGGTGATCAGAAGGGATGGCTCACTTTCATTTCGAATCCACAGCGCAAGTGTGGTGGTTTTTCATTGCCTGGTCTTGAGATTCAGATGGCTGGACTTTTTTCTTATAATCTTGTTATTTATTTTTGAGCCATTGAGAAAGCTCACAAATAGCTCTTTAGAAAAACAAGAATCTGGTGTTGACATTTAGAAGGTTCACAATAGGAAGGAAATCTGACAAAAGGTTGATACCGACAAATCAAGTCTGTAATTATTAGTTTTACTTTAACAATTACTCAGTTAATTTGTTACTCTTGTGTAATCAGAGAATTGTAGCAGTACCAATACAGACCACAAATGATCCAATGTGGTATAATTCACTTCTGACTATACTGCAAAAGTCAAATGGTTATGATAGCAACTAATCCCCCACAAATTGTTTCACTGTAAATTAATAATCTCTATTCTCTCCACAGTGGCTGATTTCTGAACATAATGCTACTGCAAAAACTGCAAATTAAGTAGGGATTAATTTTCTATGTCAGTGCTAAACTCTTTTAGTGCCATGTATCATGTTTAAATTATTTATTATCTTTTCAAAAAATTAAAACAGAATTTCACCCTGAAAGTTGCTCTGTACACAAACAATGAATATGAAATGTGAAAATGAGCTGAATGAGCAAATTAATTTGTAAAGTCATACACAGCTATCAATTCCAATTAAGTGCACAGTAAAATCGTCTCTGAACTGAGACCTATATAATGTGATTTACACTGTGGTGCAATAATATTGGATCTCATCAGTGGGATTCACAGCAGTATTAATTTAAGGTTAATTAAATAAAATGCTAAAAACTCTCAGTCTGAAGGTTTGAGAGTAGCTGTGTAATAAGCTTATAGCCTGGCTGTAGAATATATATGTACTTAATCCTTTTGGGTACCAGGCAAGATGAACCTATTAACGCAGTGGTCAGTGGTTGTTATCAAGGTACAAGTGGGAGGCATAATGATTATAGTTTCGATATGTTGATCTTTATTGTGCAAGATTGAATTCCTTATCATTCTCTAACAGTCAATGTGGAGTTGTTTGTAGTGCCTTCATCAGAAATATACCAGAAGCTGGATGAAAAAAAAAGATTAGTGTCGGGAATCACTGGTTTGCTCATTCAACTAAGACTGTACTATAATACATCAGCAAAATAAATTGAAAATTGTAATTAAGATGGAGTTAATTGGATACATTGAAATTGTATGGGAACATTGCAATTCTGTTTATAGACTAATAGCTCCATTGGAATAACTGAAAGCTTGCACAAAATGATATGAATTATAAACCTGACCTCATTCAGTTTATATGAGTAATGAAAACTTCGAATCTGCCACTTCTGAGAGTCTTGCTATTTAAAGTAGCTGTTTCATTTATTTTAAGATTTGTTTGGTTTCTAGTTCTGTCTTTTCACACTGCTGTCAATACTAACAGTATTCACTGATGAGGACAGATGCTGAGGGCAGGTAGTCATGAAAGCATGGATTGTTTGAGACACTTGTGTGATACTGATGTTCTTATCTGTCCTTTGTTTATGTATGAATTGTAGGTTCTTAAGAATGTATTCCATGTTTGTTTTCTCTGTGGGAAAGGGTGGTAGAAAAAAATGATTGCTTACATCTTTATTAATTATCATAGATGTTGGTATATGAATGCACCTTTGATACCTTCAAGACTTGCAGTTGACTTACATGCCAAGTATAAAAAAATGTGGGTTGTTGCTATTTTTGTTGTCTGACACATAGAATCTGCTCCATGTGGACAGGTTTTAATTTCCAGCACATCTTCTCTACATCACCTCTGTTGGTTGCTTGATTTCTTGCACCCAGCTATAAGGCAAGTATAACATGCATTATTTGGGTGAAAAGCTGAGGCTTTATAGCTTAACATGTCATCGCTGAGAGAAAGGTTGCAAACTTATACATTGAATAAATGTAAAATCATGATTTTTGTGCTGAAAATATACGTTTTTTTTTCTTCTGTTGTTTTTGAATATTAACTGTACTGGTGCTTACATAGAGTCACCACATGGAAAGACCGTAACAGATATAGGAGCAATTAGGCCATTTGACTCTTCCAATCTGCTCGGCCATCATGGCTGATATGTTTCTCAGCACAAATTCGCCTACCTTCTCCCTAGTAGCCTTTGATGCCCTTACTAATCAAGAACCAATCTATCTATGTGTTAAATACACTCAATGACTTGGCCTCCACAGCCCTCTGTGGCAATGAGTTTCACAAATAAACTACCCTCTGGCTGAAGAAATTTCCCCTCATCTTGAGGGTCCCCCTCCATTCTGAGGCTGTCCCCTTGGGTCCTAATCTCTCCTACTAATGGAGCTCTCCATTGAGGCCTCTCGGTATTCTGCAAGTTTCAATGATATTCCCTCTCATCCCTCTAAACTCCCATCGAGTACAGAGCCAGAGTCCTCAACACTCCTCATATGACAAGCCCTTCATCGCCGTGATCATTCTTGCAAACTCCT
>NC_057719.1:40912099-40943757 GCF_004010195.1 Chiloscyllium plagiosum
GTTAAATTTTAAAAAAAATATTAGGCTATGCAAGATTGATGTGAATTACTGCAGTTTAGGTTAGGTATGAGATACACTCACTCAAAGGAGTTTCCAATATGTTCTGCCTTCATCTGGTTTAACTTCAAGGTATTAAACCTGGCTTCGGACAATCACAGTTACATCACTGTATTGTGCCAGTATTTGGAAAATGGTCTTTGCTTTTCTATTCCCTTATGATGAAACTGCAAGATACATTACAATTGACAGAATTTAGTCCATCAAGTGACTGTTCAATTACAAAATCAGAAATTGCTGGTTAAACTCAGGAGGTCAGGCTGCATCCATGGAGAGAAAGCTGAGTTGACATTTTGGGTCTAGTGACCCTTCTTCAGAACTGATTGTGGCTTGGTTAGTATATATGCTAAAGCAGGGATAGGGAAATGAGAAAGGAGTAAATACTAGATAGAGATGGAGCCCAGAGAGAGAGAGAAAACAGTTGGGCAGACAAAGGAGTGGGTAAAGGTCATCCTGGGAAAATGAATAGCTAATGGAGATCATTTGTGGCTGATGAGGGATTGTTTGTGGTTGCAGCCCATGTGATGACAGAGCCTGATTTGTGGGGGTTTGGGTAAGGACATAGGGCCTGAGCACTTCCTAAAATTGTTGAGTGTGATTTTGAGTCCTGATGGTACAGGGTTTCCAAGTCGAAAATGAGATATTGTTCTTCCAGTTTGCATTGAGCTTCGATCGAGAACTTTAGATAAGTAAGGAAGCTCGAGACTGAGATGTTGGCCAACAATCAAGACTAACTGAAAGGGTTGTAATTGGCTGGTTTAGATTTGTTCTGCTTTTTCTATCAGGACATATTTGGGCAATTTTCCACTTTTCCAGTTAGATGCCAGTGTTGTAGCTATACTGGAAGAGCTTAGCCAAGATAAAACTTATTTCAGAGCACAAGTCTTCAGTAGCATTGCTGATATGTTATCAGGGCTTTTCCAGTGCCTCCAACCATTTTTTGATATCATGTTGAGTGGAATCTGTGATGTGAGGGACCTCAGAGTGGGGCTATTATGATCAATTAACTGGTCATTCTTACCATTACCCTCATTATTGTCACTTAACAGTTCCTGTGCTTTGTACATATTGCCACAGACAATGAACTTCTCGGTACGAGATTCAATGATCAGTTTGAGTATTACATTATGCACGTGAATGAGGTTTTGCAATCCAACCCTGTTAATTGTGTAAACTGAAAAAGTCAAAAGCAATCCTGTTCGCTTTTTGGAATTAGAGTTAACAGCAGCCGCAGCAGCAGTGATACCATTGATAAGTGATTCCTACCTCTGTGTTTATGATCTGTGTAAGTGTTCATAATTGCAAGCACAATTGCATTTATTACTAATATTGCTTCTTTTAATGGTAGACTACTGATACAAGTATCTCCACAACATTGCACAGAATCACAGAATCATTATCCTGATGGAGGGTTTTTGCCTGAAACTTCGATTTTCCTGCTCCTCGGATGCTGCCTGACCTGCTGTGCTTGTCCAGCACCACACACTCGACTCTAATCTCCAGCATCTGCAGTCCTCACTTTCACCCACTTTTGAAAAACAGACATTTTGGAGATAATTATTTTGAGGCAACTCAAATGGTGCATTTAGCATATGGTATTTCACTCTTCATATGTTGTCGCTTAGCAATCACTGTGACTGTCTCCCCTTCATTGCCCATATCCCCACCCTGTGATGTTCGAACTACGTCACTGCATAATAACTGTGAAGTGAGTGTGCCTAGATTGCTGAATGATTTATGCATGACTTATGATGTTTGGTGCTCTAGTGATTGCTATGCTAGAGGCACATTGTCTTTCTTCTCCACGTTCTGCAAAGAGAACAAGTAGTAATTTAGAAACTAAACGCACTTACCTATTGTGTGTCATATTTATTTTACATGATGTATAAAGAATATACTTGCTACACATGAAGTATTTGAAACCACCTGCCCATGTTTTTGGGAGTTGATGCCCCAGTGATGTGTGGCAAGTTAGTCCTTTATCTGAATTTCTTGCTTTATAACTTTGCTCTGATAGGAGAATAACATTAAACTGTTAGAATATTTGTAATTGTTGATTGGCCTGTAAAGAGAATAGTGAAAAAATGTCTTGTTCAATGCTGGTTTTGTGCACTAAACTGATTATATTGCTTTCCTTTCAGGTGAAGGTAATGGTACGGATTTGTCCTTCTCAAGGAGCAAACGATACATCGGAGTCAATGTCTTTCCTGAAAGTAGACTCTCGCAAAAAACAAATAACCCTTTATGACCCCTCAGTGAGTGGTCATTCTGGTTCTGCCCACAGACGAGCCCCAGCTGTTGCTGCTCCAAAAATGTTTGCATTTGATGCAGTTTTTACCCAAGATGCCTCACAAGTGAGTAGGACAACAAAAGACATTGATTAAATTAATTATTATTTATTGGCTTGTATTAGTATCGTATTAATTTCTGCTTTTGTTTATGTGCCCACAGAAATTAGTTAATGTGTTTTCTTCATTTATCTTAATATTCCTAGGCTGAGGTCTGCTCAGGAACAGTGGCAGAAGTAATTCAGTCTGTTGTGAATGGTGCCGATGGCTGCATATTTTGCTTCGGTCATGTCAAGCTTGGTAAGCTCCCAAATTTGTTACTGTTAATTACAATGCCAGACTGGTAATTACATGCTGTCAGAGTTTGCAACACTAAACCTGAAAGCATGTGACTATTTTCTTTTCAATTACTTTGTAGACTTATTAAGTTCTGCTTCTAAATTAATTTTTGAAATGTTCAGAAGACCGTGAGAGGATTTAAAATTTAATAATCAAAATAGATTTTCCATTTTTCCATAGATTTGCATTCAAGTAAATATATCATAAAGTTTACTTTTCAGCTGTTCACTATGGCTCAGTGGTTATCACTGCCGCCTCTCAGTGTCAGGGACCCAGGAGGTCATGTTGCGGCTGTACAGGCCACTTTTAGAATATTGCATGTACATCTGGTCACCTTCCTATTGGAAGGATATGATGAAACTTGAAAGGGTTCAGAAAAGATTTACAAGGGTGCAGAGTTGGAGTATTTGAGCTATAGGAAGAGGTTGAATAGGCTGGGGCTGTTTTCCTTGGAACGTTGGAGGCTAAGGGGTGACCTTATAGAGGTTTGTAAAATCATGAGGGGCATGGATAAGATAAATAGACAAAGTCGCTTCCCTGGTGTGGGGGAGTCCAGAACTAGAGGGCATAGATTTAGGGTGAGAGGGGAAAGATATAAAAGAGACCTAAGGGGCAACTTTTTCAGGCAGAGGGTGGTATGTGTATAGAATGAGCTGCCAGAGGAAGTGGTGGAGCAGAGTACGATTGCAACATTTAAAAGGCATTTGGATGGGTATATGAATGGGAAAGGTTTGGAGGGATATGGGCCGGGGGCTGGCAAGTGGGACTAGATTGGGTTGGGATATCTGTCGGCATGGACGGGTTGGACCGAAGGTTCAGTTTCCGTGCTGTACACCTCTATGACTCTACCATTGATTCTTGGCTTGGGCGAACATCTGTATGGAGTTTGCACATTCTTCCCCTATCTGCATGGGTTTCCTCTGGGTGCTCCAGTTTCCTCTCACTGTCCAAAGATGTGCAGATTAGGTGGATTGACCGAGGTAAATTGCCCACTGGTGTACAGGGATGTGTAGATTAAGTGGATTAGCCATGGGAAATACAGGTTACAGGGATAGAGTAGGGTCTGGGTCTGGGTGCAATGTTCCTTGGAGGGTTGATGCAGATTCAATGGGCTGAATGGCCTCTTTCCTCACTGTAAAAATTCTACGAATACTTCCATACAAAAAACAAAGAACCATAGATGTCGGAAATCTGAATTAAAAACAGAAAAAGCTGGAGAAACTCAGCAGGTTTGGCAGCATCTGTGGAGAGAAAACAAAGTTAACATTTCAGTTCTAGTGAATCTTCTTTGGAATATATTATTTCCTTGTCGTGTTTACCAACTATAGACATATTTCCCTTCCAATCTCACTTCTTTCATATTCAGCCCTGGAGGGGGGAAAAAACTCTTGCCCCAAGTCACTTATAGCAACACTTTCAAACATAACCTTTAGCGTCCTTTCTTCACAATATTCTGCAGCAATCAATTTGTTCAGCCACACTTTCATCTCCACACTTGATATCTTCTTCCTTAGTGAACTCTTTATTATCATTATCTTCCTGTTTGTTAGTCCTTCTGTGGACCTGATTACTCCCTGAAATCCAAAAGACACAGTCCTGAGCACAGGTTTATTCATCTATCGCCATAACTTCACAGGACATATCAAATGTTTCCGGGTCTCAAAATTCCTTGCTAAAATGACTCACTGCTGCAAGCTCATCCTAGAAAGCAAAGGAACTCCATCGTTTCTCTTTCCAGAGTGAATTGCACCTTACACACTTCACCCTATTTCCTCCATCTTCCAATGAATCCAAGGACTTCTTTGTCACCAAGATTTGTTCACTGGGTTTTCTTGCCTTTCCTTGACTATTATGACAGATGTTCCCTAGGCAGCCCATGTCATTGACTTGAACTCTCACCTTTCTCCAATGTCTCTCTAATCTCTTGTTACACTGCTTTCAAACCACAAAACTATACAAGGTGCCGGCATCTTGTATCCTCAGTCTGTTTCCACTAAACTCTTGACCGCTCAGGCTTGCTTCTTGAATGCTGACATTGGGAGTGGTTTATTCTCTTTCGGTGCCGTCATCACCTCTTCTCAAAAAATGTCACCCTTACTCTCTCTACAGCATATTACCAATTACCCTGTCCTCATCAAGGATCTTGTGTCCTTCCAAACATCTGATTAACTTTCTCAGACTCTGTGCTAAAATTTCTTCAATTAGGTTTTTGTTTTCGCCACAGCACTGAACTGGCCCTATTTAAGTCACAAATGGCGATCTCTATGACTCTGAATGTAACACATTGACCCTTCCACTGCTCTTTGCTGTCCCCGCAGACTTGGAGCGAACTGACCACATGGCCCTCTAACATTGCTGGTACTTATTTGTCTAGTTGAATCCACTTTTTATTTATAGAAACAGCAATAGTTTCTCTTTCCTCTCCTACACCATTACCCCTGCCCACTCCATTAGCTTCTTCCTCTGCTTTCCTCATGTGCTGCCCCTCAGTATCCTTCACACATATCTTTTGACTACATTAAAAATACAAGTTCAAGTTCTTACTTACTAGAATTGCAAATTAAACAGAAATAAATAATTCAAGATGAATAAATGCTTAAATTTGTGACTTCAACTTCAAAGTATTAAACATAAAAATTATTTTAATCATATTAAAATCCCAATTCTAACCCTGACCACCAGTGGGATTGTGTTCTAGGTTTATGAGATTGATACTTGAAGTGAGAAGGTTGTCTCATCAGGAAGATTGGGCAGACTGGGCTTGTGAGGGGTAATTTTATTGAAGTCAGTAAGATCCTCAACACCCTTGGTAAGGTGAACATGGAAATAATGTTTCCGCTTGTCAGTGAGTCCTGAGCTCCAGGGCACTGTTTACATGTTAGGGATTGCTCTTGGACAGTGAGAGCCTTTTTCCTCGGATGGCGATGGCTAGCATGAGGGGACATAGCTTTAAATTGAGGGGTTTTAGAAACTGTGTTCTTTGTTTTCATTGAACTCAGATTTTCTTGCCACTGCCCTCTAGGCACAGCCCCTAACTGCTCTAACCCACTTGCTGCACACTATTTATGGCAGGGAGGTTTGGTATGACAAACTAGTTTTGTTATCTGCTCTTTCTGCAGCCTTTGGGGACCAGTATGAGGGGGAATGATCTTAAACTATGAAATAGAGACTGAAATTCCTAATGCTGCATTTGGGAAAGAGTCAATGTCTCAACCCTAGTGGGCCTCTCAACCTCTTCACCACACTATTAGCATCGAAACTTAGTCTTTGTGGTCCTAAACTCTACAATTAATTCCCTCCATTTATTTGATTCTGCTTTACTCTCTTCTTCTAAGACCCTCTTTAAATCCTGCTTCTTTGATTTTACTCTTGTTTCCTCATGTCTGCTTTGGCTTGGTGTCATTTTTGGTATTTTAGTGCTTCTGTGAAATTCCTTTGGCTATTTTCCTCTGGTATAGTCACTTTTTAATGCAATTTATTGTGCTCGAGACTTAGTTTTTTGAAGACAAATCTAAATGTTATATGAATTCCTCAGATCCTTTCTACCAATTAGTGGTCCTGTTTTTGTTCCTGCCTCATACTTCTGAACATTTATCAATGTCTGACAGTGGAAATTGAACACGTACATGTAAAACATCATATTAATGTTATTGAGACCACAATCTGAGAAGAGTTGAAAGATTATTCTGCAAATAGGTCCATTTAACAACTTTGATACAAAAACCAGGTTGCAAGAGTTCAGATCATAGCACTAGTCTTTGCCATGTTTACAAAGCAGTCAAAAACAACTGGTGACCAGGGGTTCATATGGGCGATGAAGGTCTTGTCTACTGGTACAAGTTCCGCACCACTTTTCTCCAGGAAACATGTAATTATTTAATTTAAATTAGGCTCCGACCCAGTGAGAACAAGCCTCCCACCTGATTAATAACTCAGTATGATGGAAATCTTGCAACGTAGAACTGCTGGCCAATCAGAGGGGCCTGCAGGAGGGATTGCCCCTGAATCCCTAAATACAAGTGAGTGTGAGAGGATTGGGATCACGGCTGGGGTGTAGCAGTGGTTGATAGGTGAGGGCAGGATGTTCAGACAAAGGCCAGGGGGCTGCCATCTTGCAGGGACTCCCGCTTCCTGATGCTGGTTCCCTTAATCGGATTCAATTTGTCAGTGACTGAGGGACACCCTTCACTGCTCACTCCCAATCCCAGACCAGGGTTACTGAGTGCTTTTTATGGCTGAAGAGTCCTCTGGACACTGCTCCTTGTGTATTATTTCAGGGCATTAATTCACTTCCAGCAGGTAGGATGCTGACAAGCCTACCTGTCCTGGGCTTGAGGTGTAAAAGCAGCAAGATCTTTACCCTGTAACTTAATGTCTTCCCTCTGCCCCTTCTATCTGAACCTTTCTCTGAGTTGGAGGGGGAGGTGAGGTTGAGTAGGTATGGTTTTAAATTTCACCCGGTATCTTTTATACTGACTCATTTAAAAAAAACTTTACCATGCGGATTGATAAGATTAGCTGTAAGATATTCTAATTTAAGTATCAATTGACCAGTGATGTGTTCCCTTTTATAGTATCAGTTGAGCTTTTTTGCTGATACCTAAATTCAAAGTGGCTCTCTCTGTGTTTTGACGAGGATCACATTAGCCTCCATTACTAAGTAACTTATTTATATAGCTAGAGATGACACTTGAGAAAACAGAAGAGCATAAGATATATCATCTTGTGTACAATCACATTCACACATTAACATACAGGAATTAAGAATGATCTGTTTGACCTCTACAAAATTTGCTAAATAGCAAAATATTCAGACACATAATACTACCATATGTAAATGAGTGGGCAAACAGTGAGGTACTGCTCTTGTCCATGTGTGTCTATCATAGAGAGTTATCACCAACAGCCAAGACACTGGGGAAGGTTCTCACTAACTATGTCATTTAGAAATCTAATGGTACCTCTCCAGAAATCATAGAAAGTAGTGAATCATCTCTTTTCTTCACCCAGTTTCGCTGCCACTGTTTACATAAATCCTTTTAAGATGCATTTGTGGTCCATTTGACATAGATAGTTTTGGGAGATTGCAGGAAGGAGATTGTGTTGTGCAGACCTGGGTTTGCAATATAGTCAATGAGGGTGATACGTTAGAGCTTTAAATGTATCATTGTGGGAGCACGAGGAACTGAGATGCTTCTTCAGAGTGCAGATGGCATATGTTAGCAACTACTACTCTAGAGTCCTTTACCACCAACCCACACTGGATTCTCTGGATCTACCATGCTGCTGGTCAGCTGCTTTGAATTCTAGGATGTGCATTGTTGTGCTTAGAAGGTGGGATGCTAGAGTATCTTTGGTGATTACGGTCCTGTGGCGGTTGTAAACCCAGACCACAAAATGTTGCATATCCAATCTATATTTATCTAACCCACTAAAGAAACTAAAACAGCCTAACATTCAAACTTAAATCTTAATTCCAGGAAAAACATATACTATGATTGGAAAAGACAATTCAATGCAAAATCTTGGCGTGATTCCCTGTGCAATATCCTGGCTTTTTAAACTAATAAATGAACGCAAGGAGAAAACCGGCACTCGATTCTCGGTCAGGGTATCCGCTGTGGAGATCTGGGGCAAGGATGAAAATCTTCGGGATTTGTTATCTGAAGTGGCCACTGGCAGCCTCCAGGATGGTCAGTCTCCTGGCGTCTATCTCAGGGAAGATCCGATCTGCGGAACTCAGGTATTTTTATTATGCTATGTTGTTATATTGTTTTCAAGTAGATTGATATGTGTTTCTCTACTCACTGCTTTTCCAGTTGTGCATTGAAGGTTGTTTGAAACATTCCAGCTGCATTTAAATGTCACTGCCACTCTTTTGGCATTACTGCTTTTCCATCTTTGCTCCCTTGGTACACATATTTTGTTACTAATTGCCCCAGAGAGTTAATCTGTTGAGCAGAAATGCAATCCTCTTCCAATTAGCAATATATTTTTCTTCATATGCAGCTTCAGAATCAAAGTGAGCTGAGAGCCCCTACGGCAGAAAAAGCTGCCTATTTCCTTGATGCGGCAATAGCCTCCAGAAGGACCAGTCGGCCAGATTGTGATGAGGAGGAGAGAAGAAACTCCCATATGCTCTTTACCCTTCACATTTACCAGTACCGAATGGAGAAGAGTGGAAAAGGGGGAAGTATGTTCACTCTGATTTGGAAACTGTGTCTGTCCTGCTTGTATGCATCATTGATTTAAAAATGTACAATGAGTAACTGTGGTCACTATCTGATTTCTCAGAAAACTTCACTATTTGCTTGTCATTTATATTTAATAGAGGTGCTGGGTTGTTGTGTTTATTCTGTCTGTTAGTTGAATAAATTCAGAATCTCTTAAATGGCTTTGTATATCTTACCATCCTTTTGCAGTGTCCGGGGGGCGTAGCCGTTTGCACTTGGTCGATCTGGGGAGCTGTGAAAAGGTTTTAAGCAAGAGCCGAGATGCTGGTGGTGGCCTCTGTCTATCACTTTCAGCTCTGGGCAATGTCATTCTGGCGTTAGTTAATGGCGCTAAGCATGTGCCGTACAAGTAAGTAATGCATATGATGAATTATATGAGAACACTTGAATAAGAATTTTGATGCAGGAATGAAGATGTAAGAGGTGACCGTGATGTAAAAATTATATGGATTTATAAAGTCAGAAATTGCCTTGCATTTTTGTATCTAAAGCCCCTTTCTCATCTTCTAAAAAAAGTTTAAGGCTTAAAATCTGATTTAACTTTGCCAGTCTTCTAACAAAATAGCCATGAGCTAACCCATGTCCCACCCTCACAGCCACATTTTCTGGATGACCTTGTTGGGGGTGGGGGTGTATCTTTACCAAACTTTTACAAGGACTGCGTAGGGTGGGATAAAGGTCTTTCTGCAAGTGATACCAGCTGACCAGCTGGTGAGCATGACAGAGCATTAAAAATATATCATTTAAAAATAAGTTTTGGGGATCAAGGAACAGCAAAAATGACCCCTGCTCATTAGTTTCCGCCCACATATTCATAGCAGATTTCTTGGCATCTTCATTGCAAGCGGAGGTGTCCCAGATTGGACCTCATCCACTTTGTCATTCAAATTGTACAATCTTTCAATGACTCCCCAAACACTGACAGAGCCAGCGGTAGAAGTAAGGGAAAGGCACCATTTATTTTTGCCTGTAACTGTTAAAGTTGTAAACTAGGCATAATTCAATACTATTCATTTGAAAAAGGTCTATATATTTAATGGCAAACTGTAAGATGAGGAGAATTTGTATGTTTGCCAATTAGCTGTTTGTGCAACTCTTAATTGCCATGGAACACTGAAATTCTCGGGCAATTCTTGGACTGGGATTATTGAGTAGACAGGACACATTGGGCAGCATCTTGCTGGAAAATTATGGTATTTCAATGATAACATGCTATTATTATATAAATCTATTAGAGAATTCAGAATGAGAGTTTTAATGTGAGATGCTAGGTGATTTTTCACTCAGTTATTTGTTTTGCACAAACAGCATCTTAAACTTCCCATTATTCTAACAAACCTGAACATTTTTGCATATGATTTGACTATTAGACATGGGCTCAGAGTTTATGATTAATACTAATTAACGACATGATCATTGTTAATGCAGTGCCAATCAAACTTGCTGGCCCACAAAAACCACATTCTATCTTTCTAAATGTTTCCCCTACTTTTGTTTCTGTCTCTTTTTCAGATTCTTAATGCAACCTTTGATTCGCTGTCCATTTCTGTTGTTCCTTTGTTTCTTTCTCAGTCATTGAATCTCACTGTTTAAGGTGATGCACTATTACCCCTGCCAGTTGCTCTTGCTGTTCCATTGTTAGCACAGTCTGACAGGTTATGGTACAAAAAGATTTTCAGCTGAACAATGCAGAAAAGTGCTGATGCTGCAAATGACCTGGGTCCAATAATGGTTAGCTGAATATTTGGCACAATAATCTTTGATATAAGTGCAGAAATCTAATGATTGAAATTCTTTCTGCCATTAATTAAGATTGAAAAGCTAATATGCCCATGAATAAAAATGGCATGTGAACAAATGGCATTACTGTGCCTATCATTTTAATGTAAACTTTATTGAAGTGTTGCTGAAGAAAAGAGATTTTTTATACATTGATGCAAATCAGTTGAAATTTTGCTTCATCTTTCCGAATTCAACACTAATCATGTCCAGGCAATGAACAATGCCATTACGTTTGTGGCAATAATAAAAAAAACTCTGTTTATCTTCTTAAGGAATGTCTTGTAACTATGCTAAACATGAATTTTGTAATTCTCCACAGTAAGTTACTGCGCTTACACTTATTTGAAGCTGCATGCTATCTTCCACAGACAAAAACATATTATCCACATTTTCAAACAAATAACCTCAGCTGATGTTCTTACCTGAAGTGATTTTATCAGGAAACTGTCGTAAAGTCGAACAGAATGAAATACTGCCAGTCTTGTTCTGTGCCTGAACTAAAGTACAACATTAAAATCCATTTAATTCCAATGAAATTTTGACGAGGAAAAAGAAAATAGTATGAAAATTCTGGACGTATGAAAATAGATGATTAACTTAAAGTACTTAATCCATCACTTTCTTTGCCTCTGAATGAATTTGTTTTGTTGTACAATATAGGGATAGCAAACTTACTATGCTCTTGAGAGAATCGCTGGGGAATATAAACTGCAGAACAACCATGATCACCCATATTTCTGACTCTCCTGCCAACTATGCAGAAACCCTTACAAGCATTCAGCTTGCGGCACGAATTCATCGTATGAGAAAGAAAAAGTCCAAGGTCCGTATCTGTTCCAAGTGGAATATCAAATGATGTTAGTTTCAAATGTAGACCTCAAAAGCATTGATAACCCTGTCAATATAGATAACTTTCCACCTAGTTTTGTCAAGTTTAAAGAGTCAGATTTTAAAAAAAATCTACATTACCTTGTTTTAAAATATGTGGTTCCATGTTCCATTTGAAATAAACATTTTTCTATTTGAACTAGTACGCCTCAAGTTCTTCAGGAGGAGAGAGTTCTTGTGAAGAAGGCCGGATTCGAAGACCACCTAATTTAAGACCCTTTCACTCAAGAACCACAGCTCTTGATTCAAATCTTCCTGTATTAGGAATACCCAGTGATCCAGATTATTCATCAAGCAGTGAGCAATCATGCGATACAGTTATTTATGTTGGTCCTAATGGTGCAGCACTGTCTGATCGAGAGCTAACAGATAATGAGGGACCACCAGAGTTTGTCCCCATAATCCCTTCTCTTAACAAGAAGCATGACCCCAAGAAAAGCAAGGAAACTATGATTGTTGGTAAGAGGACTGAAAGAGACTATTTCAAATGTAACACTTTTGCTGAACTGCAGGAAAGATTAGAGTGCATTGATGGGAGTGAGGAACCCATCCAGTTTTCCTGTGAGCAAGGACTTTTCATCTGTAGTAATAATCCAACCCCTATGAGGATGGAGAATGTGCAATGTCTAATATCACACGAAACAGCACAATCTGGCCCGGCAACAGAAAAGGTACCGGTACCTTCTCACAATCTCTATGGAAAACATTCTCCAATAGAAGTGGTGTCTCCTAAAAAGGGCCAGAGCTTGCATGCTCCGTTACCAGTTCAGCAGCATAATGGATCTCCAGTGAAGAGCCCTTCTCACTCGATAACAACTGAACATTCAAAAGTGCAAACCAAAGCTGAAGGAAGCATAATGGAATTAAGTGGTAACACTGGAATGGATGGAGTGAAGGAGACAATCACAGCTTCCACAAAAGTGCCCAAATCCAACAGCCCGAAAGCACACAAGCCGGCCCACACTACGCCTGCGCCTGCCGTGAGGGAAAAGTTGTTTTTCAATAGAAGGCCGTTGCCAAGCCCTGCACCACCACCTCCCCAAACAAAAGATAGAAAAATCGATTGCTCTGAATCTAGTAGTGGCGGTGTGATAAGAACTCCTCCAGTAGGAATGAGCCATCAGGTAACAAATAAATCGGATTCCATTGTAACTGGAGGTGCTGCTGCACATTGCAAAAGCAAATACAAACAATCCACTGGATCAGATGCAAATTGTATAAGGTCAGCATTCAGGAATGATTGTATTGACCGAGATATGTTGACTACTACTGTGACTTTGCAGCAGCCTGTGGAACTGAATGGCGAAGATGAGCTGGTATTTACTGTTGTAGAAGAACTGTCATTTGAAGGGATTTTGGAAAGTGGTCGACCTGCTAGCATTATTAGCTTTAATAGTGATTGCTCACTTCAGGCCTTGGCCTCAGGCTCACGGCCTGTCAGCATTATTAGTAGCATAAACGATGACTTTGAAGCTTATACCTCACCGGCAACCACTGCTGGAGCAAACATGGACAATGTTGTGCCAGTTGCAGATGATTCTTTTTGCAACAGTAGCAGACGATCATCAATTAGTTCCTGGCTCAGTGAACTAAGCATCTGTGCTATAGAAAGTGATGGGGCTCAACCCTCTGACACTTTCATTGTGCAGTCTTGTTACAGTTATGGTGAGAACACTCTGGGATCTTTTAATTTGGACTCATCTGACATGCTGCAAGACATGTGTGCACCACTGATGCAGGCTCAAAACAGTAACTTGACTGATAGCTTCTTCAGAGTAACAGAAGCTAACAAAAGCACTGGTTCAATCAAACCTGTTGTCAACACCGACAAAGGTTCCAGTGCCTTAGGTTTATCCAAAGTGGTGTCTGGCAAAGTTGTGATTGGCAGTAATGATTCATCAGCAACTAAAACCAGCACCCCAGTGCATCGTCATGTCCCCGTAATTTCTGAAGATCCTATTTGCTACTCTAGTCTTCCCCGGAAAATGAAATCTACCTCATCTGTGAACCATAGCGGTAGCACAGTAGATTGTGGAGATACTCTACAGCAAGAAATCGAGTCTGAGGATCCTTGGTTACAACGCACAAGTGGCCACTCAGAGCCAAAAGCTGAGGATCAAGCACTTTCTGTCAAGTTTGCTCCCAAATCTGCTTCTCACAGTCAAATCAAACAGCAAATGAAAACATCCCATAATACTGGAACTATTCCTCGGCTTAACAAGTCTCATACACCTGCTTCCTGTACACAACGGGTTGTTTATGGATGTGAAATGGTGAATAAATCTGATGGATTCAACAATGCCATTGGTGCAAACACAAGAAAAAATGATGCGCCAGCTAAGGTATCACAAGTGAAAAAAGGAAATGCAATGGTTGCTACAATGCCAATAATGCACACCAGTGTTAATACTGGAGCTATACCCAAAGACCAACCAGATTTTGCTTCAGTGACAAGCAGCTTAAAATCAGCTTCATGCAAGAAAACTTCAGTGCCCAAAACAAGCTTGCTACCAAGGCTCAATGGGATACCTCCAGCTCCCCCAGTCCGTAAATCCAGTCTAGAGCAAAGAAACAGAGTTACTCCACAAACTAATGCTCAAAAATGTACCAGTCCAGAGGTAGTTAATGTATCACCATCAAAATTAGAGGATGAAATAGATGGGAGACTAAATGTTGCTTCTTGTATTGTTGAAGGTAACAACAGCAGATCAACAAACATAAAGTCTGACCACATGTTTGTTAAAAACATTTCAAGCTCAAAATCCCGAATGCCTAAACCTGAGTCCGTGCATCGCTGTGGGAGTCTGCAATCACTTGAGAGATGTGATAGTCTTACATCAGTTGGATCCAAACATAGCATGTCTAAGGAAAGTGGCCACCTCGTCAACAACAGTAGAGCAGGCCGATCAGTACCGAGGCTTGGTGTGTCACCATCAGCTCCAGTAATGTCCACTCCGACCGTTCCTGTCGTCCCTGCTACTGGGAAATCCAATCAAACCAAAAGTACTTCCACTAATAAGGTGATGGTGTCAGGAAATAAATGCCGAAGCCTTTCTACAAGTGGTGTGAAAGGGTTAAGCACATCGGTTAAATCATTAACCCAATCAATGGGTCGAAGTTCCAGTGTGCCATCAAATGGAAAAACAATACCTCGTTCAACACAGGTAGCAATGTGCAAACCTGGTAAAGGAACTATCATGGGAACAAAGCAAGCCGTCAGGGCAGCAAACAGCCGTGTCTCTGAACTAGCTTCTGGGGCGTCCTCCAGTAAAGTGGGCCACTTGAGAGGATCCACTGACTCTGACAGTGGGAATGACAGTGGGGTCAACCTCAGCGATGAAATATCACAGATTCCAGTCTTGCCTTCTCCATACAGTAAAATAACTGCACCAAGGAGACCTCAACGCTACAGCAGCGGGCATGGTAGTGACAACAGCAGTGTTCTTAGTGGAGAGCTGCCTCCAGCCATGGGAAGAACAGCTCTTTTTTATCATAGTGGTGGCAGCAGTGGCTATGAAAGTATGATACGTGACAGTGAAGCTACAGGGAGTGCATCATCTGCACATGATTCCATGAGTGAAAGTGGAATGTCTTCATCTGGTCGTAACAGAAGTTCAAAGTCCCCCAAAAAACGGATGGCTGGTAAGCTAGAAATTTATTTATTATAGTATTTGGCTCCAATTTTTGAGAATGAAAATGCAAGAACATTTTTGAGGAGAAATTACATTAAATATTTTTTATTTATTCATGGAATCTGGGCATCAGCACTTATTTTCCATCTCTAATCACTCTTACAAAGAAAAATGAAAAGTGTAGCTTTTGTGTGAAGGTATATTGCCTGATCATCTTCTGTGTAATATTTACAAGTGTCACTATGTACTAAGCATGACTCAAGGTGTCTATATAGTGATTTACTTTCTTGGTAACCACAAATGGAACTGATACTAGTTATTCAGCTTCCCCTGAATCTGACTATCAACTAGACTATCAACTATTCACTAGAAATTGAATTACATAAAGTGAAAACCTTTTGCCAGTTATTTGTAAGCCTCAGTCTATGGCTGCATATTACCCTCTATTCCCCCCCCCCCCCCAGCGAAGGGGGTCTTGTTAAATCCAATGGATGGCCTGCCCACTATCCACCTGCCCATCCCTGTCCCCACCACAAATGTACCAGTGGCAGGGGTGACATAGTGTCACCTGCCTAGCAGTGGGCCAATTGAGATCTTTATTTGGGTAATTAATGCCTGTGATGCCTCTGGAATTGAATACACAGTGGGAAAGTCCAGTGCCATTGCTCAGCCTGGCAGGTTGTTCTGCATATGTTGGTGTCTGGAGGGACATGGAGAAGCTCCCACTTTAATGGATCTCTGAGGGTATTGGAGGTGCTCTCCTCCTGCCTTTGCCTCCCAATCCCCTATCTTCTCTTTGTGGCCTTTAAACTTGGCATTCAGCAAGGTCCCCATATATTTACCGAAATCCTGATCCAGGGTTGGATGTGCCTGTTGCTCATTGGCTGGCAGCTGTCTAAGAATGTAACGTAAGCAACAAAAGCAGGATTAGTTCAATTGGCTCCTTGAATTTGCTCTATCGTAGATGCTCTGAGCATGAGTTTAACTGTATTTTGTTGGTATTCATATGATTCTTGATTCCTTTATAAATCAAAATTCTCACTAACTCAGCCTTGAGTGTATTTGATGACCCAGCCTCCAGGATTTGCAGTGGCAAGGTAATTCCAAACAGGAATTACCCTTTTCATCTTCAGTAGGAGATCCCTTATTTTAAAACTGTGTATCCTTAGTTCTTCATGTTTCCTGTACAATGGGAAATACCATCTTGGTACCTACCTTGTCAAAATGCCTCAGAATCTTTTATGTTTCAATAAAATGACTTTTCAGTCTTCCAAATTCCAAAGAATGTAGGTATACTTGCTTAACCTTTTCTGGTACAAATAACCTCTCATCCCAGGAATCAGCCTGGTGAATCTTCCCTGGACTTACAGTGCAAGAATACCCATCATTAAGTAGAGTGACTAAACTGCACAGCTATTGCTGAAGGCTGGAAATCCTGCCTCCAGCCTATTGTTACCCATGGGGCAGCCGGTTTTCCCATTCCTGGCTTTCCTTCAGAAATTCCGTGTCTCACAATTCATCCGCATATCACTCCTTGGCACAAATTCTTGTCAAAGGCATCTGGTTTGGAGTTTTAAGCATGCCAGTATTTTGCCAAGTATCAGCATTCATTTTCATATCTTCACAGTGAGTCTTAGCTGGATAATTAATTGTCAACAAGTAGCTATCTCACAAGTGAACTACAAAATCTATAGCTCCGAGAGCAGAAACGTAAAGTATTGTGGATGGGCAAGATCAGAATTTGGTTTGTTGCTGAGTGACCTCTTGTTGTTAACCCTTATTATGTCCATTGGAAATTTTGATTAAATTGAGGATTAAATATGGCTGCACCTGTTTGAGGGGGAATATTATGACTTGGTAATGATAGGTGTGAGGGATACCTATGCATCTTTGGCATTCACTGTTACTAAGACCTTCAGGGCAAATTTACATTTTTTAAGGGGAAATGTTTTTAGAAACACTTTATGAGTAAATGGCAGCGGCAGAATTTATTTTGTACATTGAGTCAAGACTATACAAGAATGCATGTGGCAGCAAGGCACCAATAAGCATTTTGAATGGAGCAGGAACCAGTGTACTGGGTCAGGAATACATCCATGTAGACGGATGGAATTATATGTACCAGGTCACCTCAACACTGCTTATGAGAGAACCTCATATAGAGTAGATGTGCTATTGTTGTGGTAATAATAGCCACATTTATTTTCCATGATTGTAGGCAACCAATTCTTGAAAGTCTGTGCCTAATTTACTGCTAATAGTCACTTGAAATCTCTATCAGAAACCAGTTGATAACCTCATTAATATATTACATAATGAATGCAAAATAAAAGTAACATCATAAACTGATACTAATTATGCAAAGTGGAGTTCAGCAGGAGACAGCAATGGCCATGTTTCACCAAGAGAGTTATTATTCTCATCAATAGTTTACAAACATCAAGATGCTTTCTTTGGAGCAGTCACTTCAGTACCAATATCCACTGAAAAGTTGGCAACACCGCAACCTTGTCATAAGCGAATCAGTGACCTGAAAAGGCTTGTGAGAAAAAATTGTTCAAAGGTTGAAAGAACACTGTTGAGGTGCTATGCTCCAGAAGAAATGGAAGAGACACAACAATCTTCAAAATCATTCTAAGGGGAAAGTACCAATCTTGGAGCACCAGACAATCTGGTGAGTTTTGAATTATTATTTCTCCTACGCAATTGTGTGCATTTATATTTATCAAGAACAATGTTTAATGTTGTTTCTAAATTTGCAAAAAGAAGTTGCACTTCACCTTTGTTTGAACTATTTCAGTTCAAAGGGTATTTGCGTATAAGTAATGTTTTGTATCTTGTCCCTTTTGTCTCCACAGAGGAGTTGCTGTTCTTCAATTTATACACTATTTAATGCAAAAGAATTTGTCCTTCCCAGACTCTACCCGACAGCAAGGAATTCATTACTGTGAAGAAGTCATTGGGACCGAATTTCAGCTATTCACCTGAATGTACTTCAATGAAAATAAAGGTTTTACGGTGGTTATTATAAGGAGCTCATTGGCTGTTACAATCTTACAATGCAACAGCAAGTTGCAAATCTAGCCCATTAACCATCAGTCAATTGAAATATATGGGGGCAACATGGGGGCTGAGCACTGCTGCCTCATAGTGGCCAGGGAGCCAAGTTCAATTTCACCTTCTGGTGACTGTGTGAAGTTTGCACATTACACATTCTCCCTTAACCTGCGTGAGTTTCCTCCAGGTGCTCCAGTTTCTTGCTACAGTCCAAAGATGTGCAGGTTAGGTGAATTGGCCATGCAAAATTACCCATAGTGTCCAGGGATGTGCAGGCTAGGTGGGTTAGCCATAGGAAATATAGGATTATAGGGATAGGTTAGAGGTATGTGCCTGAGTCAGATGCTCTTCAGAGGGTCATTGTGGACTGGATGGGCTGAATGGCCTGCTACCACACTGTAGAGATTCTGTTAAATAACTTGCACTGTCTGCTGTGTACCTCACCTGTCAGGAATGTGCTAGTCATGATTTACCAACCATGAAAGGAATAATTGAAAATCATGTGCAATGTTTGTCACTAAGTTTCCAATATATACTACTGCTCAAAGACTCCTCCTGGAATGGCACTGTTTGAAAACTATTCATCAAGAATAGGGACTTTTTAAACAATCTTTCATGAAATATGGACCTTGCCAATGAAGCAGCTTTTATTGCCCATCCCCATTCACCCTTGAGAGCACTGAAAGGATACGATGTTGCTGTGCTTCTGGAATAAGATAGGCCACACTTGGTAAGGAAAGTGGATTTCTTTCCCTTTTTTTGACAATTGAAAATAATATTATGGTCACTGTTACTGAGACTAGACTTTTAATTCTAGACTTAAAGATTGAATTTAAATTCCACTAGCTGCTTTGGTGAGATTTGAACCCATTTCTGGAGCATAGCTTAGGCCTCCAGACTACTTGCCCAATGACATCCATGATTTGGAGTTGAGTGGGTACATTTTTCAATTCTTTTGGTTCTAACTTTAGAAATTGGGTGGCGCAGTGGCAGAGTGGTTAGCATTGCTACCTCATGGTGCCAGGGACCTGGGTTAAATTCCACCCTTGGGTGACTGTCTGTGTGGAGCTTGCACATTCTCCCTGTGTCTGTGTGGGTTTCCTCCAGGTGCTCTGGTTTCCTCCAATAGTCCAAAGATGTGCAGGTTGGGTGAATTGTCCATGCTAGATTGCTCCATAGTATCCAGTGATGCACAGGATAGGTGGATTAGCCATGGGAAATGCAGGATAACAGACATAAGATGGAGGGGGGAAAAAAGAGAGACTGGGGTGGGATCCTCTTTGGAGGATCGTCGTGGAGTCAATGGGCTAAATTGCCTGCTTCCACACTATAGGGATTCTACGATTCTTATTATCTGATCCAACACTGATTCAGCTGGACGTGCCCCTGTTCCTCATGTGAAAAACAGGCAAGTAAGAAGAATTAATTAACCATGTCATGTTCCAGTGTATTAACAGTTTGGCTTTGTCCTTCTCTGCATTGGATAGACTAAAGATATGACATTACTAAACAAAGACTGTAGCAATTCAGTATCAAAGCTGTAACCCCACACTATTTAGAGAGGATTAAGCACACAAAGTAATTGGATCTTAATGAGGTGCTATTTACTTTTTGAACATGTTTATTATTGTAGTCAGTGCTGAGCAGTGCAAGCAGTAACCCAACACCATTTAGAAGAGATTAAGTATCGAAGGGAATTGCAACTTAATGAGGTGTGAGCTACCCAGTGAACACCTGTTAGTACCCAAATTAGATGGAATACATGACATGTGGCCAGCAGCAACTTAATAATTAAGTGTAATGAAAATGGTAAAATGGTTAGTGTTTTTGAATGATTTAGATGATTGCTTGGCATAAGGGAATGTTGTGATGCAGTGGCTGTCTGCTTACCTCTGGAGCAGAAAAACTGAGTTTAAGTTCTGACTGTCCTAGAGTAGGAACAGGAACAGGAACAGGTTGACTAAAAATAATAGATGATTGCCTGATTTGAAGATAGCAAGATGAAATGCTGGGGACAGCATATAGCTGCTGAATTGGGCTATTTGTCAAAGAGTGTCATCTAAGGCACACATTGTATATTGCTGTGGTTAATGTGGAAATATTTAGTTTGGCCAGAGTTAATAGAGCATATGGGTTCTCTTGTTAATCGATTGCTGTAACATTAGTAACCCTCCTCTATATTTGAGGTGCAGTCACTCAGTTTTTAGAGAAAACTGAAACCTTTCCATGGGACCAGTAAATATTTAAATAGTGGAACACCATTCAATGGACATGACATTCAAAACCCTACCAGCTAATTTTATTGACATTAAAAATTTGAACACGAAACCATGAGCTGGTTGTTTTTGATATGGGGACAAAATTGTTGCTTTACTTTAAATATTTTTACTGAGAGACATGATGTACTGGTAGGAATTGCACTTATATTTGAGTCATGTCCATATCATTTATACAGTTGTACAATCTAAAAGTAATGAGGATAACTACAATTAAATGTATTCTACTTTTATAATGAGTAATAACTTATTCATTTGTAATATTTTTCTAGCTCTACAATAAAGTAGGCCTATTCTACTCAATTATGCTTCCTGTGTTTATTTTAAAGTCTCTCTCCACTTTCTATTCATTCTCTAAACTAGTCTTATATGCACACTGAGATTGATTCCTTTAACAGATGTGGAATGAAAACAATTTCTCAATTCAATTTGGCACAATTTCTCCCAGGCTCTTGAAAATCTTATTTTACTGGTGGAAGATATCTTCCCTGCCACCAATAGAAAAAGTACAGTACCACAATCTACATCTATACTATGGATGTGCATCCAGAGCAATACAATTTTGTAACATTTGTCACGTGAAGCATAGAAAAGATGTCTATCAATCACGTGTTTGGATGAATGATGGCTGCTCACACTTCATTACATCAGAGTTGCCTGTTTTCAATGCTGCTGCATTTTGAATAATTAGATATCATGGCATCTCAGTGACTGGTGTTAAATTAAGACTTACTTGAGTGTGACTAAACCATCCAGGTAGATCAGCCACATAATGATTGCCTGGCTAAAGTAATTGATTCCATTTCCCAATAATTAGCTTAATTGCTCCTTTTCCTCAAGCATCTTTAAAATTTTAACCATTTTGTTAAAGTGATAGATGAAATGTGAATTGAATTTGCCACTGCTAAACAGTACTTTAAAATTTTAACATTACCTGGTTTAGGTGAGTGTTAGAATTTATCGCCAGGTGCATTATCACTCACATATGCTTCAAAGAATACCACCAACAATTGATCAGTATGTCATTAAATTTCATCGTGAGTTGCCCCATAGGTCAGGGGAAGTGGAAATAATTAAAAATTCGTTTATTAAAGACTTTTACTGAAATCCACATACCCATTTATCTTGGATCCCAGACTGCTCTACTGCAGGACTCTGCCATCCTTTCTCTACTCACAATACATCTCAACTGGTCTAAATGTTGCAACATGTCCTGTTTCCAGTCAGTCAGCAGTTCTTTCTGACTGACTTAGGGGTTGCCATCTGAGAAGACAACTTAATGTTTATGACCTTGTCATTAAACCCTCCATGGTTTTGCATGTTCATTCTTTTTCCCTCCACAGTCTTGTGCTGCTTGGTTTTTGCAATCTCTTCTAGCCTGTTACCTACTTTTGTCCTCATAAATTCAATACCTTGGACTCTGGACTGTTGCACATCCCATACTACGGCCTTCCCCTGCCAACTCTACCTCCTTCAGTCTTTTGTTGACAGCAGAACCTTAATCTTTTCCATCTATCAAGATTTTCCTTCCTCAACCTCTCTGTTACTATCTTGTCTTTTAAAAACTGTGTCAAACTCCAACTTTTCCATTATTGCATTTAATCACTGCCTTCCTGCATCTGTTTTCATTATCACTGTCTTTGAAATCCCTTGTGGCATCCTGCTCACTGACTCTTCCCAACTCAAAACAGCTATGGACAATTATTTTTTCCACAGAGATGAAGCCAAAGTTTAACCTTACTTTCCACTGTTACCTTTGTTGACGATTGATTCATGAAGCCACCAATCAAAACTGTCACTTTCACTCTTTCAGTGTCAGTTATGGAATTACGTTCCCATTTTGCTGAGACTGCTGCCATATAAATAGCTGTAGAAGAGGGTGGATGGCTATAATTAGTTCAATCTAATCTGGCAGTTTCGAATTCCTGGAAATTGAGTTCTGTATGAACCAATTTTAATATCAAAGCACCATCATCAATTTAAATTAATGCAAAAATAAGAAAAAAACCGATGATAATACGGTTTTATAGGTGGGAGGATGGTTAAAACAAAGGAATGTACAACAGGCCATGATGTGCAAACTAGGAGCTGTCACCACCATTAAAAGTCATTTGAGAAGATGTGTAAAGGTTAAAAGATAAATAGCAAGACAGATGAATTTGGAAAAGGAATTCCAGTAATTAACAACAAAAAGTTGAAAGTCTTATTCTTAATGAGGGTTGAAACAAGGAAAAATACACAACATGGAACGAGTTCAAGAAGAGATGTTTGGCTTGAGGAAGCCTCAGAGTTTGGGTGACATAAGGTCACAAAAGGGTTTAAAGACAATAATGAGATCTGTGAAAAGTTAAAAGATCACACAACACCAGGTTATAGTCCAACAGGTTTAATTGGAAGCACACTAGCTTTCGGAGCGCCACTCCTTTATCAGGTGATGAAGGAGCAGCACTCCAAAAGCTAGTGTGCTTCCAATTAAACCTGTTGGACTATAACCTGGTGTTGTGTGATTTTTAACTTTGTATACCCCAGTCAAACGCCAGCAACCCAAATCATGAGATCTGTGAAGTCAATGTAGCTCACCAGAGCTGGTAATAATGTGCAAATGTAGTCGCTGCCAGTCAAGTCCCATTCAGCTGAGTTTGAACAAAATTATTAACACTGAGAAAGGATTGAAGGCAAGCTGACAGGCTTAGATGCAGAAAAAATGGTTTGGTGAGAATTTAATATGGAGCTGAGATGAGACAATACATTCAAGGACTTGAGGAACAAAGCAAGTTTAAAATTGGGTGGTGTTGAAGAAGATGATGTGACAAGTGGAGACTTTTTGAGGACAACAGTTTTTAAAAATACAAGAAATGGTATCTGGTCAATGAAGAAGCCAACAATGAGTTAATTATTAATCATGAGTTTCTTCAGTTGGAATGTAATAAATCCCTTTAGGCTCCACAAACCCAAATTACATATCAAGAGAATCATTGTTGTGAATATCTGTGGAGGTAGTCCTGCTCAATTGCTTAATTTTAGTCAAAGATCTATAGCAAGACTGGAAAAGAGAATCTGTGGGTCTTAGTTACAATGGATGAACAGAGAACCATATTGGGAATTCAGCTTCCTGTGTATCAAAGTCAACTTTTTTTCCCAATTCTTCTGCAGATCTGTTCTCCTGTTCTTTGCTTGCATTAGTGGATTGGTGATGAAGAAGGAATGAGGGAAGACTGGATTACTGTGATTGAGATCTAGAGGCAGCACATGAAAGGATTTGGAAATAATTTTGCTTTAGCTGTGTTTAAAGTCAATGAATTAAGTGATTAGAGAATAAATTAAGGAATTGGGTTTTGTTTATTGTAGGCATATAAATAAGCAGTAATCTGTACTTATCATATGAGAGAGTTACAAATGTAACTAAACATGGGGGAGATACAACTGGTGGCTACACAACTGTTATGGCCCAGTGTTCTAGGTAGGGTGGTGCTGGAAAAGCACAGCAGGTCAGCCAGCAGCTGAGGATTAGGAAAGTTGACTTTTGCTTAGTTGTGAAATAAGGATTGTGGGCAAAAGTAACAATTATTAATCAAGATTAGCAAGAGTCCAGTCACCTAAATAATCACCTAACAGATGAAAGGCTTAACAGACAATCAATTTTTCAATGTATAATTTCAGTTACATCACACTGTAAATTTTTGTTATAAATTCTGTGTGTTAGGATTGAGCCCTCCACTACCACCTGATGAAGGAGCGACGCTCCGAAAGCTAGTGTGCTTCCAATTAAACCTGTTGGACTATAACCTGGTGTTGTGTGATTTTTAACTTTGTACACCCCAGTCCAACACCGGCATCTCCAAATCACACCTAAATATGAGTCAATTGGAAGTAAAAACCAGTTGGGGTAGTATTTGTGAAACATGCGTATGACAAGGGCAGGGTTATCCATCTCTGGAACAATAAATGAACAGCTTTAATAAGAACAATCTGTTTAAACATACAGCACTTTGCAAATGCGTTGTTTATACAACTTCTCCTTTGAAAGGTTACTAAATTAAAAAGTTCAAGGGCCAGATTTTTTTTTGTGTCCGTCAACATTCCAGCAAAACTGAGACAAGGCTTAGAGGCATATCCTGCTCCCTTCCATTTCACAATGGGAGTACAATGGATTGTCTAAAATACATTATCCCCATGTTTGTGGGCAAAGCAACTTTAAATAAGAGAATTGTTGTCCTAAACTTATTTTTCAGCAGTTACCTGACTTAATGCTGGATGTAAGGAGTTAGTTAGGTCTCAGTGTTTAGTCGTTCATGGAGATTTCCTTCAATGTTGTTCAGCTAATTAAATAATTCTCAACCCTATCAACAGTGAGAAAAATTTTGACCAGAAAATAACTTCAAGTAGAAATTCCTTTCCTTCTTCTGTTCTGCCTGATCCAGTCAGTTGAAATTCCTCAGCAAAGATCAGAGATATCTCCAATACTGCAATCAAATTACCCTGCAACTAGACGTTTGGTGAGGGTTAGAGGCATCTTTGTGGTGGGATGACTGCCAAGCAGAAAATCCAGGTCTAAAGGTTCAATATTTTTGTGAGGACTTGAAGTTCCATTAATATTTTCCAGTGTTTGTGCTGCCAGTAATTTTCTCTCAGTGGAAATGAAGAGAGAACAGGAAGTTTACAAACAAAATATTGTGATCTGCTATAAGATTTATCAAATATCAGTCTTTGCTGTATTAAAGCAATTTTCAAGATTGTGTGCACAGATCCAGCCACAGAGGGCAGAGGTCTTTGGCACCACCATGTTCGGGATTGGAGGCAGGTGAAGGCATGGAAATACCAGCGCCAGTTTGTGTGTCAGTTTGGTGACTTTCTGTTGTCAGCCATTTTGGGCCAGCTTCAGGGTGCAGAGGGCTACCTGCACCATGAGGCAGTGAACCAATGAGATTCATTAAAAGCCTTGTAGAAGGCCCTATAAAGAGGACACCTGAAAAAAACCCAGTATGCCTGGAGTTTTACAACACAATATGGGGGCTGTTCAACTGCTTGGTGGAATCACTGATTCAGCTAGGCTCACAAGTTTAATTGTGTCCAGGTGTAAGTGCAGGCAAAGCAGATCCTGTTCGAGGATCTCCTCCACTCTACCACATCACACTCCACCTCCATGTTCCACATTGATGGGGAGTGGCTGCTTAGTTATTAGATATTTTAAAATGCTGCTGAGCATATTTGTTCATGTCAAATTTCCCTCTTGGTTATTTCCCCTTTACAGATACCTTCCACTTCTCTTGAGCTGGATGGCCATGAGAACCAGCTTTGAGAACTAGCTGTTTATTGGACATGAAACAGGTCCCCAGGCCAACTCCATGAAAATCCCAGCTCAGTGACTATTTCTTCCTGCAGTGGATTTCAAACCCAGAAGTTCCAACTTCTATTTCCTGCCCTCAACTCAAAATGTCAGTTGAAGAGTGTTCTGTTGCTTTGCTTAGACTGTTCATCCAGTTTGAAAACTCTGTGGGCTAAACCCTCAGCTTCTCACAGAAGATTGTTTTTCCAACTAAAACTGTTACTAATATTCTGATCGCCACAGAAATGGATACATTTTAAAAAGAGACTTAACTTCCAGTTATCAGCTAAAGGAATGATGAAAGAAGATTTCACATTATTAAATTTAATTTTACAAAATGCCTGAAAGCGCTATTGAGTCAATCCTATTTTTGTTTTGTAGGCAACTTACACCTTAAACCTCAAAGTAATGTTCCACTTTTATACTTAACACCTAATTCACTCTCTACAGAATTACAGTCCTTTTAATAAACTGTCCACAATTGTTCCCAGCTGCCAATGGGTTCCCTTGTGCCTGTTTTGTAGACTAATAACTTTAAGAGAACATTTTCAGGTGCTTTCCTCAGTTCTTAGACAGTTCCTTAAGTCTATCAACAGTAGTAAAGTCTGTTCTGATGATTCTTTTTCCCCTGAGGTAAATGTCCTTGAATCAGTACAGGCTAGACAGATTCTCTCTTCAATTAGAAACCATTTCCCTTCTGTGTGTAGCTGTGGTAGCTTGCATAGCTCAGTAGGCTTCCTTTTGACTGACCACAGGACTGCTACTTGTCAGTGACATCCCTTGATTTATAGAGAAACCTATAACCTGATCTCAAAAAGGCTTCATCTGCCATCTTCATCATGTCATGTGCATTTTGCAAAGTCATCTGCCCAAATAAATCAGCAGATGCCTCCACCCATGTCTGATATTATTGTTAAACAGGATATGCATGGATGAGACCAAATGGGACAAGACTGATCTTTGTGAATTTGCTTGGATAGCCAGGGTATCCCCTTTGGAGATCAGGTACTCTGTTGGATATAATTCTGGGAAACATTTGGTAAAGGTTAGATTTCCTTTGAGAGAAGAAAGTTGCCATTTGGGATTTTAAAAAGTTGGTAAGATGGTGCGTAGTGCATAACCACATTGGAACTGTGGAGCTGAACTGTCAAAAGGAACCATCAAACTGAACTACTACCTTCATTGTTAGAAGCAAATATCAAGCTGAACTGTCAAAAGAAATTGTCAAAAAGAATTATCAAAGTCAACTGTCAAAATCAACTATCACGCTGAATATCAAAAAGAACTAACAAGCCATCAAGACATTTAAAATTTTTGCCTTTTAAATATTTTTTAAAAAATTATAACAAGTGAGTTACTGCTCTCAATTTTACACTATCTGCCATGCTGCATGACAGATTTTGTAACCTTATATTATCACAGCCAGGTGCCTACAATTACATAGTTTGAATAACTCTCTAAGTGATTATAGAACCTTTTGAATTTAATTTGTATGCATGTTCCAATAAGGTATAAATAAAAGTTTAACATGATGAGTTTAAAAAAAGGTTTTTGTAATGGTGATTTTTTCAATAAATACTCGAGGCTTTTATTGGTCAGAACACTGAGTACAGAATTTGGGAGGTCATGTTGCGGCTGTCCAGGACATTGGTTAGGCCACTTTTAGAATATTGTGTGCAATTCTGGTCTCTCTTCCATAGGAAGATGTTGTGAAATTTGGAAGAGTTCAGAAACGATTTGCCAAGTTTGGAGAGTTTGAGCTACAGGGAGAAGCTGAATAGACTGGGGCTGTTTTCCTTGGAGCATCAAAGGCTGAAGGATGACCTTATAGAAGTTTATAAAGTCATGAGGTGCATGGATAATGTAATAGACAAGGTATTTTCCCTGGGGTGGAGGAGTCCAGAAGTACAGCGCATAGGTTTAAGGTGAGAGGGGAAGGATTTAAGAGGGACGTAAGGGGCAACCTTTTTATGCAGAGAGTGGTGTGTGTTTGGAATGAGCTGCTGGAGAAAGTGGTGGAGGCTGATACACTTACAGCATTTAAAAGCTGTCTGGATGGGTATATGAATAGAAATGGTTGAGAGGGATATAGGCTAAGAGCTAGTTTAATTTGGATATCTAGTTGGCATGGACAAGTTCAACCGAATGGTCCATACTGTACATCTTTATGATTCTATAGCTTTATTTCACCTCATCTTAGCATGAGCTCTGAGGTGTGTCTCTAATTGATACTCGATGTAAGGTTGTAAGGTGTAAGGGGTTATGGGTTGGGATAAGTTCACAATGTTGGCATAATGGCTGTAAAGGTTGAGGGACCATGGGGGTGGGTAGAGGGATTTTGGTTGTCATGGAGAGTGGGCAAGTGGAGTATGAAGCGTATGGTGGGAGGGCATGGGGAGAGATATATTGGCATTATGAATGTGTGGGCTGGAGAGTGGTAAGGAATGGAAGGCTTTTTTTTATTCTGGTGCTTTATAGAAAATCTTTGACGAAGTCCTGGCACATGAGGCCTTTTCCCAGACCATCCCTGAACCTGGCAGCATCTGTGCTGTTTCAAGGGTCGCCCATGGGTTTGTGAAATAAGGAATTGACTTTGCGCCTACAGTGTTGAACCTCCATGCCTCCTCACTGCAAATATCTGCCAATGTCTCTTGTCTATCTTAGGTTTCAGAAAGACTATCTGATCCATCCATTGATCTCGAAGAATCCAACCACCCGTCAGGCAGACTGCAGAATAGATTACATGGTCCATGTTTATTTATCTGAAACTTAATGCCACAATTCCTTAATTTATATTAACCTAATAAACCTCATCATTGGAACATTAGACTCAATCTTGAACATGAAGTAAGTTTTCCCTGGAGATTTTCCTGATTGTTCCCTTTTCTCAATGGTTTCTGTGAGAAATGCTAGACAATGAATAAAGAACAGTACAGCACAGGACAAGCTCTGTGGCCTGTATGATTTTATGATTCTATGACTTTAAATTTTGCCATGTACTACTTTTATCTTGACCTGGAAGTTACACATTTTTCCATTCACTCTAACTTTCAAACTAAATTTTCAAAAGAGAAACAGAAGGTCGTGTTGATTGGCATTTCCTTTTACAACACTTGAACTTAAAACATTATGTTCTGATTAATAGTGCTGATGTTTCAGATTTCTGAATTGTACTGTTACCTTAGAAAACCTTTTCAAATTATAAGCATCCAGGTCATTTGTTGAATTATGGATTAATTGGATGCACCAAATGATAATATTTAATTATTAGCGATTCTGCACCAACCAGATTCAATTAGTGCATGATATTAAACTTATATCTGGTTGAGCTTTACATATTTACATATTCATTTTTGATGTAAATAAAATAAAATATTATTGTATCTGCATGCTTGTCTTCCTTGTAAGACAATGTAATTACTTTATTACTATTAAAAATGACTTTCTACATTAAAATCCCACCTACACGTGCTAAGAATATGCAAATCCTTTAATGGTAAAATTTTCTCAATTCAGACAGTGCACCTACAGGAAGGTCAACTCTCATTATATGCTTTAAAATTTAAAAAAAAATTAACTGAAATGTGAGATGCAAATTGCCCTTCTAAATGTAAGTCCCCATGGGTTGAGCTGTTGATAGTAGACAGTTGTACAAATGAAGTCAAATGCCATGGCCTGCTAATTATATACCATGCCCTTTTTGCACTTTTCAATCTATCTATTAATGGTTGCTGAGAAAGAATGACAAAGAGTATTGTGTTGGACTGTTTGTTCATTTCTGGCACTTAAGCCATTTTGTCCATGGTGATCACCTTAGACTATGCGTATGTAAATAACTTAAATTTTCAAAATTTGGCAGCATGTAAAAGATTGGAAGAGGAAAACATTCCTTTTTGTTTGTTGTAGTATTTAACCTGATCAAGGTATGATTGTGTTAATTAGCAATACTCATCTTGGAGATTAAAATCAGAACTCAGGACTGCTCCAACAAGAGGCTGGGAGTCCAGACAGAAAGGCAGAAGGAAACAATGCAGAGCGCAGATCAAAAGTTAGAAAAATAAAATAAAATTGGGTGACAGGATCACATGCAAAAGACAGGGCAATTGCTAAATTCTAAAGGGACAATAAGTGTAAGGGGCACTTTATCTAAATGCCCATAGTATTCAAAACAAAGTTGATGAACTTGTGCAAATCAGAGAGGAGTATGATTTAGTTGCCATTACAGAAACGTGATTGCAGGGTGGTGATGACTGGGAATTAAATATCCAAGGGTATCAGGTAATTAGGAAGGATGCAGGAAGGTAAGGGAGGTGGGGTTGTGCTCATAATTAAATTTGAGATTAGGACTATAGGGAGACAATATAGGATCTAAGGAGCAACATGTTGAATCCATTTGAGTGGAAATCAGGAATAATAATAGGAAGAAGTCACTGATGGGAGTAGTCTATAGGCCACCCAATTATAATGCTGCAGTGGGACAGGCAATCAATCAAGAAATATCTGACGCATGTAAGAATGGAACGGTAATAGTCATGGGGGACTTTAAAATGCACGTTGATTGGCCGGATCAAGTCGGTAGAAGCAGTCTTGAAGAGGAGTTCACAGAACTCATCCATGATAACTTTCTTGAACAGCATGTTACCAAACCTAATAGGGAGCGTGCAATCTTGGATCTGGTCCTGTGTAGTGAGACAGGTAAAATTAATTATCTCGTTGTTAGGATCCTCTCAGAAAGAGTGACCACAGTATGATCAAATTTGTGATACAAATGGAGGGTGAAATAGTATCATCTAAAACCAGGGTGTTATGCTTAAACAAGGGAGACTATAATGGGATGAGGAAGGAGTTGGCTAAATTAGACTGGGAATACAAATTATATGGTGGAACAGTTGAGGAACAGTGGATAACTTTCAAAGAGATTTTTCACAGTGCTTAAGGTAAGTATGTTCCAGTCAAAAACAAGAATAACAAGGGTAGGAGGAGCCAGCCTTTGATAGCCAAGGACGTTAAAAAGCAACAAAGAACCTCAAATTAAACAATAAAGAAAAAAAAAATAGATTCTGGATGCAAACTAGCATAGAATATAAAAACAAGTTGGAAAAGTTTTTATAAATATATAAAACAGAAAGGGTACCTAAAGTGGACGTAGGTCCCTTGCAGGATGAAAAAGGGGAATTAATTTTGGTCATGCTGAAACAGCCGAGGCCTTTAATAACTGTTTTGTATCAGTGTTCGCAATGGAAGATGTGTCTAACATGCCGAAGAATGATGTTAAGGACACGATGGGAGGTGAGGACCTCAATTCAATAGTTATCACTAAAGGATAGTATCTTCACCATGGATATCCAATCCCTCTACACCTCCATCCGCCATGACCAGGGGCTCCAAGCCCTCCATTTCTCCCTCTCCCGATGTCCCCAACAGTACCCTTCCACCGACACTCTCATTAGTTTGGCTGAACTGGTCCTCACTCTTAACAATTTCTCCTTCGAATCCTCCCACTTCCTCCAGATCAAAGGGGTAGCCATGGGCACCTGTATGGGCCCCAGCTATGTCTGTCTCTTTGTTGGCTACGTAAAACAGTCCATCTTCTGTAGTTACACCTGCACCACTCCCCACCTCTTCCTCCGCTACATTGATGACTGCATTGGCGCCACCTCATGCTCCCGTGAGGAGGTTGAGCAATTCATCAACTTCACCAACACATTCCACCCTGACCTTAAATTTACCTGGACCATCTCTGACACCTCCCTCCCCTTCCTGGACCTCTCCAACTCCAT